>NW_022699919.1:202399-215347 GCF_011630105.1 Anneissia japonica | reverse complement strand
TGCACACCCCCACCCCCCCCCCCGATTTTGAGGTAGCATCGCTTTTATGTTATAGCAGGTTTTCTCATAACAATCTTAAAACTTTTTGAGCACATATTCTTAGAAAGTGGTATGCAGTAACTGTACTTTGGCATAGAGCTGTGAGCTTTTACTGGCTAATGCCCCAGGACATTTATCATCATTTTTTGACCCAGTTATTGACAGAGCAGGGCCCTTTTAAGGAGCACTAACTGGGGCAGATTTAGGGGGGGGTGCAGCCTGGCCCCGGCACCCCCCTCCCCCTTTTGAAAGGTGAAAAAAGAAAGAAAGAAAAAGAAAAAACGATAGCCCAGAATGCCTCAAATGTTATTTTTGGGCGTCTAAAACACATAAATTTCGCGAGGGCATGCCCCTGGACCTCCTATTTCAGTGTTGTCTCGATCAGCCCAAATTTCACCCCCCCCCCCTTTCGGCCCCCCCACTTTTGGACATCTCTTGATCTGCCCCTGACTAATGTGTAAAAAAAGATCTCCATCAAAATTCTCCCTTAAAACTTAAAAATGCAGAAGTGAATGGGGGACGCTTTCCCCCCAGGGTGGTAGGGCCGAAGAATTCTTAGCCTCTGCCAGGTGTTTCAGACCTCTTTGTTACGTCACTGTTACTGTGACCCCATTCCACAGTCCCATACCCAGTGTTTTTTATATACTGGTGTATATATATATATTTTTTCCATTTGTGAATGAATGAGGTTGAAGTGTGAACCAAACTAATGCTTTTTGTCAACATGTCTTCCTCCGTTTAGAAATAAATTTGCTTTCACTTTTTCATTACCGTGACTAATGACAATAATTGCCGATAAATTAACACATATTTTTTTACGCCTTCATCTTAGGAAATAATCATTAGCATTTATCCACATCAATTGTGAAAGCTGTAACTTTGTAAACTAGTTATCATTAATATATTCGTTAGACAGACCCAAAATCTTGAAAACCATCGTCCACTTTCTTGACAAATTTAGTAATAAAAATATAGGGTTTATACCACGTTTTTTACCAAGGATACAAAGCGCTGGTGATATTATAATTACACCTGTTAATTGGATCCATAATTAGCATACCAGCACAAAGTGCAACCACCACCAATCCCTGGCGAGTAAAGGCCTGTTTACACTATTACATTAACGATCAACGATAAAAAACAATTGTTCATATAGAAATTAACATAAATAAGAAGTTTTCAAACTAGAACGATTTGATAACGATTTATCGTGTACAATATACAATAAAAAAATATTTTTACAACTCAAAGCAATTGGCGTCATTATCATGGGAAAAGGATAAAATCGTAGTAATAAAAATAATTTTATTGTTGTCCCATGATTATGACGTCATTTGATTTGATTTGTGAAAATATTTGTAAAAACGATTTTATCATATTCCCATGATTGTGACATTAATTGATTGGTGAAATTTTTTTATCGTGTACACTATAAAATCGTTTTCGAATCATGATAGTGTGTAAACTTCTCTTAAAAATTTTTTATATGAACAATTGCTTTTTAGCTTTTTATCGTTGATCGTTATCGTCATAGTGTAAACAGGCCCTAATACATTTATTGCCACATCCTCCTACCATGTACCATTTATACTCCTGGGTGGAGAGAAGGAATCAAATCAAATCTAATCTTTCTTTATTCTGGAAGTACTTTTTCAATACATAAGTATTGGTCTCCTAAGAGGTCCAGACACAACATAAAATAAATAACAAATAAATATATAAAAATCAAGAAAGGCGGTAACTAAATACAATTCTTAAATGTTCTTAAAGTAAGGGTGTCAAATTTGCAACGGATATCTAATGGAAGCTCATTCCATAATTTACATGCGTAGGTAGAGTGCCTTTCCCAAGACACAAGCAAAATTCACTGTGTAGGTTCGAACCTCCGACCTTAAGTTTGAGAAACCAAAATGCAACCGCTACGCCAATCACTCTTTAAAAATAGATTTTACCAAGGAGGAGACAAAAATGCTTGCATGATGTTTCAGAAGACCACTTTTAAGTTTTCATAAGTTTGATACAGCAACCATGAATATAAGTCCTGTGATTACCATTTTAACAACCGAACTATATTGAGAGTTGGTTGGCAGTGAACCCTATAATTTTACTTTAGGGCTTCTTTACTTTACTTTATTTTACTTTGATTTTGATTTTATGCTGTAGTTCAAAATATTTAAAAATTGCCAATCTACCAAACCTTATTTGCAAATAACACTGTGCATGGGCAACTCAACAAATTTCCTGTCCCTTGTTGCAATTATTATAATTACTGATCTATTCCGCTTGTTGTTTTATTCAGGATCCAAGAATTCCAAAATAGAGGGCCCCTGAAAATCAGATGGAGGTTCTTCGGCATTTCAAAATGGCTGGAAATTTCTGACTATAATTTTGAATGCAATTTTTTTTTCTCTAAATTTTGAAAAAAATTAGGGCCCTTGAGCCACCTATGATTCTTAACTACAGTAGAGCCCCTTTCAAGGAGACCCCATTTGGACCAAGAAAATGTCCCCCTAATAAGGGTGTCCCCTGAATAGGGATTGGCAGTAGTGTTAAAATATATAATTTTCTTCATTTTGTAGCTGAAAAGTGTCCCCTTAATAGGGGTGTCCCAAAGGAGGGGTTCTACTATATTAATCATCATTTCTTGTGAAGCAGGGTTTTTTTTAAAATATTATCAATAATATCAAGACATTTCCCATAATATCTGTGTGAATTGGGGCCGCCTCCCAGATGACTAAAACTTTCTTGTTTCATTAATAAACAAATCTAATTTATGATATACTCATAAATATTAGCTTAAATATGTTATACACAGCAATTTACAGACTATCAAACTTTATTGAATCATGCAGTTATCTTTGTCGTGGTTACACGGCTGCAAGTCCCACTAGGGGACCATTATTGCCACGGGATTGCAACTTCCAATACTGAACGTGGACGTGAGGATATTTATTAATGTTTTTTCATGAGTGTACTGTGAAAGTCTTTGATTTTCAACAATACTTTGTTACAAATTCCACAAATCATATTAATAGTAAAGATAAATGAGAATAATAACATTGTGACTGAATAACTCGTAACTCACAGTGACATTGTACTGAATTGCATATGAGCGTGTCTGTGACCAGGGGAAGCCTGCGACGTGCTCCCCCCCCCCCCCCATTTTCTTTTATATTACAAAAATTTTTTTTTTTTTTTTTTTTTTTGAGATAAGTTTTATATGGATACTCAATATAACGTAGCAAGGTGATCATACGATTCCAACTTGCCTAGTGTGCAACGGAGTAATAGTAGGCATATCACTTCTAGATAATAGATGCCTTTCTTAGTTGTAAGATGACCTGTAAGAGCTTTTAAGGGCATACCATTTCAAAAAATCTTCCTGGTCCATCGTTAGGCCTACTTTGGCGCCCCCCCCTCCCTTTTTGCTAAATCCTGTATCCGCAACTAGTGACTACCTAGCCGCCGTAAAGAGGCGCTTGCAGTAGCTATAGACGACAGGCTTAAATGAACCATAGCATTGGGGTAACACCTCTAATCTTCCAAAGATGAAGTTGCTGTACATTGGACCTTCAGTTCTTATCCGAGAAGACTTTACGAACCAAGCCCTGAGTGAAGAGTGGCTTGAACCAGTGCTGATGTTAAGGCTGTAGTAGTTAGAAGAGCTTCTGTGTCACTGATGGCCACTCAACTCGCCCTTTTGGCCTCATGACTATCTAAAGCTACTTTTAGGAGTACTGTACAGTTGTCTTGGCCTTATTTTAAGCAATTCCATTCCTTTTGTTTGATTGGTGTCACAAAGATATGGAGACTCCTTCCTTAGCATTCTTAAATTCAGTAGTTTGACCCAAAAGGCGACAAGCGTGAAGGGGAATTCCTGCCCTCATAGCTCAGACCTCGGGTTTGACTTTTTATAAAGCCCTCAGAGTCCCACATATTAGTTTATGTCAGACAAATTATTCTGATTAAATTAAGTATGTAAAGGTAAAGGTAGGAGAACGCATAACTTGCAGGGTCATTGTGCTGAATTTCGTATGGGTGTGGTTCGTGACTACTTATACTGTAGTAGCTACATGTTCACATCATTCCACGACAGGGGCTGAAATGAACCATAACATCGGGGTAACCCCTTATTCTTCTGAAAGATGCAATGGATGCTTTAAATGCACATGAAAACAGCTTAGCTTAGTCGGCTAAACTGGTGGTAGCCACTGTATGTGCGCTGAACCGTAGAAATCTCTAGGTCTCCAGTTCTATTCCCATCGCTGCTCTCCTCTTTTTTCATCTAGAAGGCTGTAATGCAAGTTTCGATAGCGCACCGTCTTTTGGATGAGACGTTTAAGCCATTGGTCCTGTGTGCATTATGGCCCGTGTGCACGTTGGTACACTATTTAAGGAAAACATAGGGGATTATCTCCCGGTGTATTGCCCAATCACCACCAGAAGGACCACACTGGAAATAAGTTTTCTTTAGACTTTCCTGGGATCCTTGGTGTGTTTATACCAAATAAATCCATCTCTAGTAGAGCTGCTAACGGCGCCGTTTTCCACCTGCAAAGTGTAGCCTCTTTTTTTTTTTTTGTAGCAGTTGCCCATTGCACGATGTCTTAAAATACACATACAATTTATGGTAAAATACAAGCTAACATACAGAATAAAACAAGGGTAACCAAAAGAAAAAAAAAATCTTTCCTAGTTTAATTGAAGGAAGGCCTATATTGAATGAGTTTGGTTTTGAACGTGGAAATACTGTTATCATTTATTTCATTTTATAGCAATATTTGTATCGTTACCTGTAATAGAATTATAGTGATAGGAGTGTCAAGGAATAAAACCCGTTTTTTTGGTAGCATTGACTCAGCCATAGTGCACAGAGAATAGGTCAGTGTTAAGTGAAATTGTTCATGAATTTTCAAAGGAAAATAAAGAAAAAGAGGACAAGTAAAAATCAAGTTTAAACATTTAAAAAGAAAAACCATATTAAACATGCCTCATCAAGTGTGGAATGTTAAGAGATAAATATGAATACCAGCATTGTTATAATCAGGCTTGTAGCCAGCTTCAGCCAAGGGTGGGGGGGTTCAGGGTATGGGGTCCAGGGGCCCGCCAAAGGGCCCTGGTGGGTCAAGGGCGAGACCCCAGAAGTCGGAGCTTTTTTGCACTTTTAAAGCGTGTATATGGCATATATTTAAATAGTTCTTGCAGTTTAAAATGAAATAAATTTTTGTGATTATCCAATGCAAGGGAGTAAAAATTCTACATAGTATGCAAGGCTTCTAAAGTAATAATGATCACTTCTTTTCAACAAAAGATTTCAAGACAATTGTCAACAACGCACAGTAAAAACACTGAAATTAAGTAAATTTTAATATTAATTGTAAAAGTAGAATTTTTTTTTCTGCTAGAAATCAATCTTACAAATACTCTAATACTACTATACAATAATAGTACTGTAATTGCTTAGGCCTAAGTCACAAGGGGTTTGCTAGTCAAAGGGGGTTCGCTGAAAAAGTGGGTTCGGGCGAACCCCCAGGAATCCCCTAGCTATGGGCCTGATAATTAATACGAGATAATTTGCGATTACAAATTCTCTGCCTATCAAGCCATATCTATATGGGTGTAATGTTACCAGCTATAAGTATCAGGTGAAATGTAGCCGAGCGGTAAAGATGTACGTATTATGTGTAAATTTAATCGAAAGTATGGGGTTCAAATCTCGATCTTGTTTCTTTATTTTTTTTATTATTATTTTGTTATTTTTATTATTAGTTCATCTATAGAATAGTTTTTTTCACATTTTATTATTTTTCACAATTTTTATCAGATTTAAAACATTCTAAAATCTGCATCTTCTCCAATCCATCCGCCAAATGAGGCCTAGCATATTCCTCAAGAACCAAGCCCATCAGTCGGGCTTACACTCTGTCCGAACTGCTTCCAGTCCGCCGGCCAGAATTTGACACATGTTCGGCCCGCGGTCGATCCGCTCAAGTCAGTTTGGCCTAGCCAAATGACTCGCTCGAATGATCTGCTCAAGTTGGCTCTGTCAGTTGAGACCTAAAACTATATAAATAGATAACATTCTAAAATCTACATCTTATTTCTGATGAGCACCAAATTCGAGGAGGGCCAAGATACATGTAATAATGTCAGTGTGTGAAAGTTTGAGGTTAAACGGTCAAATAGGACAAACACACAGACAGAAGACAGACACGCAGATGGAGCTCATTGCAATACCCACTCGTTCAATGCAATTTGATTGAGAAATGCATATAGTTTTTAGTTATTTTGCCAAAGGAATACAAAAAAATTCAGTATATATTCATGTTTTTGTGCAAGTGAAATGTGTGACATGAAAAAAATAAGGCACTTTAACATTAGGTACCATCATCCTGAATTAAATTAGTGTTTACTTATTCAGTTTCACTGATAGTTAAACCTATTTCAATATCTGACAGGGCATGTTAACCTTTTGAACTTAAAAATCCAATATGTCTGTCTCCTGCTTTCTTCACTCACATCACCATAAGCATTTTGCATTGCTGTATCTCATCTTGAAAGTTTGCTTTTAAATTACTGTTTTTAATTTTCTATCAGTGTCTCTTGATGAATTCCTAATGGAATGTTATGACAATTAATTCAGTCAAATAAAAAATATAATTCTGTATTTTTTGGATTGAATTTATCTGTTGCTGTCTGCACAACTTCAGTTTAGAATACAGGTGTTCAAATAACTCAGGGAATTTTGGGACATATTGTTTCAATCATATTAAAGTTGCTGACATATTTATCCATAGATTAATCCTCGCACTGCAAGAAAAGGAGAGAAAGTTGTGATGTACCCCCTCTATTGTTTGAAATACATTCTGCTGGATTTTTTACTCTGCTCTAAGCAAATTTAATATTATCAATAATGACAGATCATGTGGTTTGTATTGCCCAATCACTGGAGGCTCATTCCATCCCTAACCTTTAATATTTTGTGGTTCTAGTCCCCTATGAATATCATTAAGACCAGGCTGGTTAATTTATTACTATGCTTTTTCACTAGGAGATTATTGGATACTAGTTGTTGCTATTTTAAATAGTACCAACTACATAGTATCCAATAATCTCCTAGTTATTTTATTCTTTCTTTTCTATAGATTATTTCTATTATTACACCCTTTCAAGATTTCAAATTGAGTTGGACTAAAATTATTTGTTCCGATCTGCTTTGAACTCTTTTTATTCAAAGTTTCTAGTTAATTTGAATTTTTTTTCTAGCAACCATGTACTTTACTTCACTCTCCCTTGTTTATGGAGATGATCATTTAAATTTTCCTCATGTGTTCTAAACTCTATTTGATTTCACTTGTGCTTTCGTTTCCTGTGTCCCCTGCATCAATATGTATTATATTATGGTGTTTTTGATGGAATGAAGTTTGTTTTTGAATAGAGTTGTTCTGGTGTGCATTAAACTTGATTCTTCTTTATGTAAATAAGTACCTTTTTTATTTACATATTTAAATTATACTAACAATCTTATTTACATATGTTAATTGAGGTACCGTTACTCTCACATTTTTATGTCCCAATATCTATCATTTCTATGGACATTATTATTTTATTAGCATATGCAAATTTCTAGTTAACTTTATTGGTAGATACCATATTTAAATTTAAAACTACATGGAACTCTCATACTGTAGATGCCATCTATTTTATTAATGTTTACATTTCTGGTTAACATAATTATGTAAAATAATTTGTAAATGCAAATTTTATCTACCTGCTATTAAAGGTTTGTTTTGTAACTGAATAAAATTATACAAAATTAAGTACATATGTGTGCATCTGTCACCCTGACCATGTTTCCTAGGCGACAATCTGGCGTGGCAGGATATTCCCAATTTGTGTGTAATATTTCAAATGGATTTCAGATTTCCTTGTTCGTGGTCTGATGGCACATGTTTAACAACATTGATTTTCTCAGGAAGCTGAACCAAAAATTGATCCATGTTTGTTGAAGGTTGAATGTTGTTATATGTAATGTACGTTTCGGAAATTGTATTAATTAAGATACCTTGAGACTAATCTATGTCTGCATGGAAAAGTCAAGTTCGTGTATATTATAAAATAAGGGATATGGTATACGATGTTTGTTGCTGCCTATTAATATGAAGGTCATTGTGTTTTAAAACTCCTACAGTAGATGTTTGATATTAACTCTAGTCTTTATTTGAATAAATGACAATAATCATAATAATAATGTAATAATAATACTGAATTTATATAGCGCCTCACGTTGTCACAACCTCGAGGCTCAACAACATAAGAGAAGAAAATGACATTGTAGTGCATATTAAAATAAACTCCTCTTTTTGTTGTTGTTATCATTACTCTTAGACCAATTTCCTTCCATTATCAACATTATTATTATTACTTTTAAAATTATAAATCTGATCATTAATTATTTTATATTTTTATAAGAATTGATATTCATTCTTTTTATTGGTTTAATGTTTCAAATGGAAATGTTATTTTGAAACTTGTCTGCATATTTCTTCTTTTTATCTGTCTATTTTATATGTTTGTTGAGGACCCTTTATATCAGCTCTCCATTATTGGTGAGCTGCACTGGCTATCCTCATTAAATAAAGTTCAAATCAATAGATAAGTGTGCTTTACTTATTACCCCTATATATGCAGTCAGAATACGATGGCCCAAGTCATGACTGTAGGACCCTGACTGACTCCCTTCTATCCGCCACCCAAAAGCATTACCTTTCAACTGCGCAGTGAATTTCACACTTAAGTTATTTTAATGTACCAAGTCAATAAATTTAATATGATATTCAAGATGAAACAGGTACCTATTTCACATTTCCTTATATGTATTTGCAATTATGTTTTATATATTTTATATTATTTATTTTATTTTATTCATTTCAGTAACAAACAACAAAACAAAATCTGAATATATGAAAACTGAGGAGAAGCAAAAGCATAATAACGCTGTCATGGGTAAGTTGTACTTCTCCAGAATTACATACATAAACAAGACAAGGAAAATAAAATAGAAACAAAAAAATCCAAAATACATTTCTATAACACTTAAAATATTGCTTTAAAGAAAGTTCAACAATTTTAAAAGAGCCATTAACAAACAATTCGCAGGTCTCACTAAGGATGGAATTCCAGGTTCTGGTGAATTGGGTAGGAATACAAAATTTAAACATATTGTAAGAGCATAAATGCCTGAATGTGAGGATTCCATGAAATATTGCTATTTTTTAATTTTGCTTGCATTTTGTTGAATGACCTTCGGGCATCAGTTGGTTTTCATGCAATTTTGTGAAGAAAATTGAATGTAAAAGTATATAAATCATGTTTATATTTTGTTTAGTAGATCTACATAGATCATATCAATATTAAACGATATAGGAAGTTTCTTTCTCCTTGACCAAAATTTCAAGGTGATACAATTAGATTGTTATGAGTTTAGCTGCTATCTGATATTTTTATCATGCTGAATTAATATAGCATAACTAACCAGGACAGGACACTTATTTTCCAGGTGTTACCAAAAATAAATTTCGAAGTATGTTTGGATTGAGTATTCTGTACGTTAATTACCAATTCAGGACTGATTTTTGAATCATAAGGAATATTAAAATTGCCTGATATATTTCATCTTGATTTTTTTATTTTCATAATTGACTTGATAATAATAATATATTTATTGGATTTACTTTTGCAACACTGGCACACATCAGACATTACCTATTGGTGCATCCAGAAAAAAAAAATGAAAAGAAATTAAATCAAATAGAAAATAAAAGGTGCAGTATGTACAACAAAAACATAGATGAATAGAAGGCCTATAAATATGATAGAGATTATTATCAATGTTAACTTATAGAAGTATAATAATTGGATACTTAACCAGAAATTCATACTGGGATATTACAATATAGTTTGCAATTAAAATACATAGACCAAATTGAATGAGATATAATTACATAAAATACTGTAATATAACAAAAATGTATGCAGTTCAGTTAGTCATACAAAACAAAAGGTAAGTATACAAAATGATGCTATTGATTTTTTATGCTAAATATGAAAATGATAACAAGACTAAATATTCATCAAAATGATCCAAAAAATCAAAAGGACGAGAACAAATGTAACTTAATGTAACATACTTGTCTGGAATAGTATTGAACAGAAAAATAGAAGTATTTCTAAAATTTGCATATCCAGTGTATGTGAGAACATTGTTGTTCTTTTAGGGTTCAGTCTGGAGTTGACTGATTGTTAATTATTTTTTGTAAGCATTCAAAAGTGAAACACTAAATATGTCAGTGAAAGGGGAAAAAATAGGATTTGAATTACTCCACGCAGATATATGACTTTACTATAAATTGCTTGGTTTTGTTTTTGTTATGCTATTTATACATTTGTTGTTTTTGAACTGTCTTTTGCTTTCCTTTGTTTATATTGTTAATGGGTGCACCATCAAAGTGATAGGTGCCACTGATCTAAAAGTGAACCCAATAAATCGTATCGTATCATATCGTATCCCTCCATCTTTGCTTGGAGCGGTTTAGCACAGCGGTTGCAGTATAGCTTATTTGCGGATCCAGAATTTTTAAAACGGGAGCAGGGGGCATAACATTTTCAGAATAGAAAGTGAGTAGTGCTTATTTCCATACATAACATTGATGCATTAAAATTCCTAAAATTTTAAATAAAATAATTTAATCCATCCATAATTTGTGTTTTTTTTTTAAACAAACTAATTTATTTTCTGTCAAATGAGTTTTAAAAACTTTTAAAGCTGATCTTAGTTATATTTTAACTTATTGCATCACTGTATCTTTTTAAAAAAACAAGATTTGTGAGGGAGGACACCCAGACGAAGCTGATCATTTTGGAATTGCACATGAATGTGAGCTGTTAACTCATGTAACTTACACAGTGGCATATTTATTGAGGAGGTTTGACTCCTTCCTCGATCAAAATTTCAAAGTCACATTAGCTTTTGTTTGCCAGCTAACACTTAATCATCCATCCCCTTCAAGTAACCTTTGTTGGTCCCCTCCTTCCCAATCAAGTTCCCCATATCAATAATTCTAGATCCCACTGATCTTATAAATGAATATACCCAGCATCTGCAATGATTCCCTACTCTTAGGCCTCTCTTTTCTGTGGTGTACAGTTTTTGAGTACTGTAGTGCTGTATTTCTCAATCTCAAGCCTGGCTTCACTCACCGCGGGTGAGATTTCAAGCCAGGATCGAAATTCTGGGTTGGTCACGCAACGGCGTCATCGACTGGGATTGGTCGACAGCCGACGAGGAAATGTCAATCCCGGTCACGCCAGGGTCAGTCTGGGTGCTGAGCAGGGATCGAGATAGTTAGAATGAGATCGAGGTCAGCCAGACGCGAGTCGATCCAGGTGCGGTCACATTACGAAAATCTCACCCACGGTGAATCAGTCAAGTCAAGCTTGAGACTCTAGTGTGACCGTAGCCTTAGTGTTAACTGTAGAGTGAGGTTGACCCACTTAATCAACCTCCAGACGTGATTCAGGAAAAGACAAGTTAGAATTGTAGGGCCTGTAAAGTACAGCCAGGTGGAAATGATAAAAATAGGATATGGAAATGTTATAGTAGGGAGATAAATTAAGGTAATGCAGAGTGATGCATCTAAGTATGGTATGCATTTGCACTAACGTTGAGAGGGTGGGGCTGGCGGGGAAAGTGCACCAGGGCCGGGACCTCATAGGGGCCCAGGACAAAAAGTGCAGTTTTTTGAAAATTGATTTCTATAGTATAAGTAATTGTTTAAATTAAGCATCTAAAAGAACTATACGTTTTTGGGGATTAGCCACATACCCCCACAGAGACTCTGCCTTTGGCCTCAGACTCCTGGCAGTGGGACTCCTGCGCTGCCGCAACAGCCTGTGTACCTGGATCTTGCTAACCACATAACAAATAATAACTTACATAATCATTTAATGTCAGTATTGTATCATATTTTTGTATAAGGTAAAATTTTGTTAAACACTGGTTCTTGTCAGATAACTATGCAAAGATTTGATCCATTTGAATGAATGAAGTAATTTTATTTTTTTTTAATTATAGAAGCTTTTTATCTAATTTTCAGCAAAAGTTTAGCCCGGTACATTTGACATTCATGTATGTAATATTTAAAAAAGGATAATCAGTCAAATTACACATAAATTACAATAAAAATGCACAATGCATAAATTTAACCATTGTGCACATACAGAATACAATAACTATGTTATAACTTATTATAAATTACAAAATCAATTACAAAATCAATTACAAGACCAAAGAAAAGACTTAAATAATCAAAAACAAAACAGAAATAAAGAAGTAAAAGGAAACAAAATGTACATATGTAGTTTATTGCCATGATTTTATTATTAAGTGAATCTTCAAAGAAGAACGATGTCTTTAAACAATGGACAAGTATCTAGCGTAAATTAAAGGGGATCTCTGCATCACGTAAGCCTATTACATATTGACTTGGTTTCTCCTTTGTTGTCTGAGCGTGCGTGTACCCAGTCACAATGACTTGGCTCTTTGTAATTTTCACATTATAACAGATATTAGTTAAATGGTATTCTAACTTTAGAAGATCCTGTTGTACTTATTTTTTTGTCTGTAAACGTTTAGTGATTTCAGAAAAATATTTGAGTCTACATAATGTATTGGCAGCCTCTTGTTAGTGAAGGTTAGCTAGTTACTGAAAAAGCGTTCCAGTTTAAATAAAAAAAAGTTTTTTTAATTAAATAATTAGGACTATTAGGATTAATAACAATTAATACGGGTACATTTCTTTGCATAAGACCTTTAAATTTGAATAAATTAATAGTATTTCAATTTTTCAT
>NW_022699919.1:195759-202272 GCF_011630105.1 Anneissia japonica | reverse complement strand
CTCTGTAGGTTTCTGTACAAACGGCCATGGGAAGACATCACTATTTACTTGTACATAATCTGTCTCTTATACACATCTAGATGTGTATAAGAGACAGATAATATAGATTATTTAAACACATCACAGACACTTTCCATGGCATTTTGCAATCAGCAAACATACCATAGATAATAAATTCTGAGGAAGTCATTAAAAGGGGTTATAAGTATAAAATAAATGTGCTGTTTTTGAATGTTCAAAATGCTATAAATGTAATACAGATATCATTAGTGACTAGACAATGTAAAGAACATGAGGAATCAATGGCCAACAGAACATGAATTGAGAACTTGGGCATCTGCCTAGGCATATTCTAGGATAGGCCTACGTATGTGTACATGTCGCAATTAATTTGTGAGCCATGATTTTTTAACTAATATAATGTAATCTAATAGTGCAGTGTACTGTACTATATATATTATTAATCTAATACTTTATTTCTTCTCTATATATGCCATGAGACAATTTAATGAAATATGAAAGAGTTATATTTTATTGATATTTTAGGTTTCTTTGTGCAAAATGCACAGTTTATTTTCACATTACACTATACCTAGTAAAGGTCAAAACAAAGAAGAAAAAACATTTCTTGTCATGTTCAACCTTTTAAAAAAAAAAGAATTTAAAGAATTCTGTAGACAACAATTGTGAATTTGTACTTTATTCCTAACTTGTGCAATCTCATTTATTCTTAAAAGAAATTTGAAATGATTAATACAGTATTAGTGGTAATGACAATAAAAAATTAGTTAATTGTATAGTTTTTCTTGTAGCTTAATGAATGAATTTTAATTTAATTAATTTTATTGTATTTCCATTTTGAATTTATCCTGTAAATTTTATATATTGTAAATTCTTATATTGTAATTTTGTAATATATCTTTTTTGTAATGCAACCTATTTCAGCTCTTGCTGCCAGTTTGTATTTTTATACCGAAATAACTAAAAGAAAAACAAACATATCATTAAACATTTGTGACAGAGCAGCTCTGGCAAAACCCTCCGTTTGTAGGAAAAGTTAAAAATTGAGTTTCTGGTGTTTTTAGATTCTGCATGTAGTCTTCTTTAAAACAGTGTTTGATGGGAATTGGTTGAATATTAGCGAAGTTATGAATATTTATTTCATTGGATATCAGCCATGTAGGTTTATTTATTTATTTATTTATTCTGTCTTTCTACTGCATGCACTTTCAGTACTTGTGTACTGTTTTTCAAAGTGGTACAGTTTCATAAAATACAAAAGTTAAAAGAAAAGTAATTAAAAAACATACATATATATATAAATAGATATCATAATAAAAGTGATTAAGAATTAAAAGAGTTTTTAAAAAATATAATAGACATGTTCATGAAATTTGTTGCTGTTTCGTGTGGAAGTTCATTCCACAACTTTGTTGAATGATACAAAAAAGTTCTCTTGCCTTGACAGTTTTAATAAAACAGCTTCCAAAGATTCCAAAATCAATAGTTTATTATTAAGATTTGTATTTTAAAATAATTTTAATATACTTTTCATCTAGATTTAGTGATTGATATTTTACAGAAATGTTCTTCAATATATCTTCTTTTATAAAATGCAGAAACATGAAAATGTTCAAAAGTCTGATTCTCGAACGTTTTGGGTGCTTGTGGGAAAATGTGACAAAGGGTGGGTTTTGCCAGAGCTGGTCACATTTATCTATACTTTCTACTGACTTAATACCAGTAGGTGTACATTTCAAACCTTTATTTCATATGCAATGCACATACCATTTCTGTGCCAGCTGTTTGTCTTTTTTCAAATGTTATTTTTGTTGAAATGCTTCAAGTCCTGCAACAGGCAGCACTTCAGACATCCTCTGGGGATGTGTTGTCAGGCCGCACTCGATGCCAGTTGAGAGGCAAGCAATCTGGGCAAATCCCCTTGATAATGTCTGCATGCTCAGGGAACAATCCAAGCCAAAGCATAAGTGCTAGCACTCATTTTCAGGTAGAAAATGATGTTTCTCGGGTGATACAATTTCTTGGACTGATACCAAGTGCGTGGATGTTATATGACACACATTTTATGATCTCTGCATTGCCAGATTATTTGTTTTTCTAGAAAATCTTATGATTCGATTTACTTAAGTCTAATGAGTTTTGTTTCAATTTATGTTTATTTCTGACTGTAACCATTTTTGAGAGTCTGCCTTATCCTACACGATTTCATAATTGTAGCTAATTTGTTGCTAACCTTTCCCCTTTTCATAACCCCTTTTTTTTGTTTCTTGGTTCATTTATTGGTATTATTTCTTCATTCAGTAGTTTATGTTGACATTAGATGCCTTATAAATCTGTGATTATATAGTTTGTGAAATTATAAATGAATAAATATTTTATTATTTATTTTGATCATTGACAAGTTTACATCAAATTATGTGAAACCCGATTTAGAGGGGTGGGGGCCTAAACTAATTTTTTCATATAGCATATCAGAAAATTAATGTGCTAATTTAAAAATGAATCAAATACAAACTCAAACTATTAAAGGTGCTAGCGGTTTAAGGGAATTTCGCCCCTTGAACCCTTACTAGGTGCTCTTCTCCGAGACTCACTCATTTTACATATTCATGCCCCCTCCTTACCAGGCTGGATCCCCTTGCCTGGTAGGATTGCTGAAAAGAAGGAAATATTGATCAGTTTGAGAGGTCTATAGTACCTAAGTATAACAAAGTAAAAAATTTATTAAGAGAAATACTATATAAAAGCACAAGAAAGCTTGATCAATATATAATTTGCATGTGGGTCTGCAGTGCATTAGTTGGGTTGGAGGACTTATTTGGGAAATTTAAAGAGGGGGTTTTGCCATAAAAGAGGGGAAGTTTGCTAGAAAAGGGGGTTCTCCCGAACAATAAAAACCCCCTGGATACGGGCCTGGTGGTGGATTCAAGGTGTAAGTCTGAGAGTGCCATTTCCTTCCATCAAGAGGTTCCATAACTGTAAATTTTTTTACCTCAGCGCCAACCATTCTGAGGTTGTCTCGACCCCCAATGTGTTGGCCCCCCTCTACTTTTGCATGCACGCAATAAAACTTTTTTTTCTAAAAATGTGAACTTCCCTCCCTCAAATCCTGGGTCCGCCCCTGAAGAGATCTTTTCTTTTGACACCCTGGAGAGATCTTTTTGCTGTCCTGGTAAGGACTGCATTTCATCACTCTTCAAGGCCTGCTGCAATTGTGCATTAGCTGATGTTGCAAAGCCTTAGATGCCGCTTGAGTAAACATTTGCAACAAGTATCATCCGCTATACAAATCAACATCAATTACAATTACTGTAGTACATTTCTCAGGCATTGCTTGGGGTCTTGCCAAAATGTTAACGCCATGTGCAGCATCAGAATTAGAGTTAATGCTAGATCTTAGATAGATGTTTATCATCTTATGATTATTATTTTAATAAAATCTAAACTTGATTTCTGTTATTACAATTTATTAAAATGGATTTAAATTTGTTACTTGTATTTACTTTATCCAACATCTAAGGCCCCGTGTTTCAAATGCTAAATGACAATGACTTGTTTGATGTTATCTCTCATCTGACCGTGTTTCTGCTAAGTTTCTGCACCCAAAAGGAAAAACAGTACAGTTGAACAAATTATCATGGTTGAAATGTATCAGCAATCCCAGAAGGCACTCATAGTTATATTCTTTGTTATTGGCTGGCCAGCACACGTACTATTTTTTCGTTGGCCTCTTCTAAGTGAGAAATGTAATCTTGATGGGACATGCAGACACGATTAACTAATTTTATACAAAATAAGTAATAATTTTGACTGTCCTCGCACTGCCATAGACCTACACATCTATATATTTTCCAAAGCCGAGGTTAGTCAGAAACTCGTGTGTTGCTCAAGAAAACCAGAATAATGGCGTTTATTGATCGCATGATTTGCAGTGAACTTGCCCTACATTTAACTACTAGGAACTACTGTATATAACCAAGGAACTCTCTTCACTGCCAAGAAAATAGTAGTAATTTTATTAAACCTTTAAACATTTTTTTGGTTTTTCTTGGCATTAGGAACTGGCCCTAATTGTCTAAATACAATAATCAAGCTAAGAAATACATCTACAGCTTGGGTTAAACAACCACCTCACTATTTGTAATATGTATGTGAGTGTACAATCGGATAGTTCTATCATCAACCAGTCTTATACACATATCCAAATCATGGTTGTATTCAGTTAGCAAGTTGGCCTGTCAGGAAAAATTTGGTCCTGGGGCCAAAATCGGTCCGCCGGACCGATTTTGGCTTTAAAATTACCTGCCAAATATAGTCCACATAAGCCAAAATCGGTCCGGCGTGCGTCTATTTAATATTTATAACTTGTATTTTTATAACGTTGTTCATATTTTTTTGTAATCAAATGATAGATAAATATCTTATCTCTTATTATATAGCCTAATATGTTTTCATTCGTTATTGTATGTGTCACAAATCATAGGTGAAATAACTGGTGAAAATTAAGTAAAGCTTGGCGCCCAGTAAACCCTTTGGTGTAAAAGTACAAAAAGAAGTTAAACGATGTGGTCTTAAATCGTGTTGGTCCGCTGTAGTTCATTTTTTACCTTGTTTTGTTTTGGTTGTGTGTGCTCTGCGACAAAGTACATGCATTCAATTCTGAGAATGCTTACTCCTTTATTTCATGTATTAGAACATCTATTGTATGACCTAAAACCCCACACAGTAATATGGAATATTTAAAACTAATAAATCAGTCTTATGTTTCATTTTAGGCCCAAACATAGGCCTAACCACGGCCGCCGAAAATGTTGCACGCTGTGTGTATCGCCTAGGCCTAGGAAATGCATTACCAGTATCTGGTGGTTTGATAAAACACTTCCTCAAAAGCTTAATGAATCGTTCTGTCACTGCAAAAGACTTTGCAAGTGTGGGAGAAGCATCTTTCCTCCACTCCACGAGAGAAACAATCATACCCTACTAGCAGCAGACGAGTTACAAATGAAGTGGCCAGGACGACGCGGACCAATTTTATCCAAGTGGGACTGGTTTTAACGTCTAAAATCAATCCGGAGAACCGATTTTAGTAGTCCGGCGGACCGATTTTGGCGGCCAAAAACTGTCCGCCCGACATTTTTTGGCCTGGACCAATTTTGGCGTAACAGGCCTCTTCCTCATAAACATCCAGTCATGTCAGTGATCAAAAAACAACACATGTATGTTGTTTGTGTATTTTGCCTTCATGTGCATGCATAGAGTTTTATATATAGAAGTATTTTCTCTCTATGTGCAGGCAATGTCTACTGACTCATATTTACCCTAATTAATGACCCAAAAAGCTTGTCCTTATTTTGATGTGGATTGTTGGTTTCACATGTGAATTTAAGTGTATTGTGTCTCCTTCTGATCCAAGCATGATTTGTCTTGATATTTATATACAGTGCACCCTCTAATTTTGGGACCCCTCTAATTCTGAGACCCCTATAATTTGAGACCACCAAATAACAATCTTCAATCTATGAACACTATGCTACCTCTCTAAATGGAGACGGAACCCCAAAACCATCCCAAATTTTAAGGTCCTAAAGGTGGTCTCAAATTGAAGGGCGAACTGTATTTAGTTAATATTATATGTTTGGGGTTCTGTTTTTACCCTATTTTACATTAATAACAGAAATTTATAAAGCGCTGATTCAAAATTTATCAAAGGTGGTGCAAGGGAAAAATAAGGCGAAGCTAATATCATTTCTGAAAAGCATGTTAACTCTTTTTGAAAAAAAAAGTAATTTAGGTGTGAATATAATAGAACAGAGTTCCTCTTGATGGAGCTTGAACAGAAAACGTGTTGACCATGTGCTATGGTTTTGTCTCTACAAGATGGGACACTCAAAAGATGTAAAGAGGAGGAATGAGATTGATGGAGAAGTATGACGTCGGTTAGATAATTCAATAAATAGGTTGGTAAAACATAAATGTGCTAAATAATTGTTAATAAAAAGTTGCTTAAAAATAACAATGCAGTTTAATGTGTTATATTTTAGAGTTTATTATATATTTTTATATACATTTATCGTATTCAAATTGTATGCACGCATATTATCTGGGGTATCTTCTAATAGTGTGTATTGTGGTTTTATTTCATGTTTTATGATTATTAACATTTGCCATACTATTATATTCAAGACAAGCCATCAACATTCACTCAAGCATTAAAGTGCGATATTGGTCATCTAAGGCTATGTTCACACACACGGCGTAAGACTGGCGTGGCTTACGCCAGGCGTAAGCTAGTCCACGGATTAAAATTCCAAAGTGTTCACACAAACGGCGTTCGTTACACTAGCAGTAATATTGGCCTATCTGGTTAAATAATGTACGTTTTAACAGTAGTAAAATTAACAGTGCATCATGAAAACTTTTAAATCTGGGAATTTAGGCCTATATGATTATTGTATTTTAAATGAACAATTTTACTTTTGATTTTCAGCTAGC
>NW_022699919.1:158184-195583 GCF_011630105.1 Anneissia japonica | reverse complement strand
TGAGGTAAGAAAATTTGTGATTATGGCACCTCTAGTTGGCTGGAAATGGTACTCTCAGACTTGAATAGCTTATATCGTTGACAGTCCTTTTTTCCCCACTTTCTTAGAGAGGGGGATGAATCACTGAAATATTCATCATAAAAAGTGTGTCAATTTATGGTATTCATAATCATAGGCCCGCTTATCATATTTTGTGCAAATTAACTGATTAGCTCATGTTAAATGTATTTAACCACGAAAACCAAATACAATAAACTGTCACTCAAAGAGTCACTTTAATCTAGTCTCTTTGCAGTACAGTACTTTTAAAATCAATCAAGGGGTTTTTCTTTTTCTGCTCTAGTATTTCAACTACACTATTGTGATTGTAAAAAATAGATGTGTATAAGAGACAGTGCAAACGCTTTGTGAAAATGCGGTACTCATTTTCACAAAGGAATACACAGATGTGTATAAGAGACAGAATATATATAATAATAATATATATATATATATAATGCCTCGCACCTTTAACTGAAAACTTGAACTTATGAAAGTCCCTCAGTGACTGATTCATACTGTAAGGTGAAAGTATTAGGATGTTTTTAGATATTAATGAAAATTTACATATCCACTGTTATACTCCTATCACCAACAACCATGTTTGCAAATACTTCAGTTACTTAATGTAATTTTGCAAAAGCTAGAGGGAAAGAAAGGTGTTTACTAGCCTGTGACTTTAATGTTGTGAAACGTTTAACATTTTTGTGTGCCAAGGTGTGAAAATTGTACCCACGCAAAACTAGTTTCATGTAAAGGTTAATTAAGAAGAACAAAAGTCATTAAATTCAAAACATTTATTAAGTTTATTTGTATTATTATAATAAGCATGGAGACAGGGTAATTACAGAATTGGAAATGATTTTAATGAATGGAAATATCATATTATATTCCTTCTTTTAGTGCTTTGTTTTTATTTTTGTTATTATTGTATTGATAATATTAACATTAATGATCCTGAGCATAAGTATTAAGCAATTAGTAGAGCTCCGCATAGTACACTATAGGAAAATTATTATACAAAGGTTAGATTTAATGCTTGAAAAAATTTCCTGAGGGCTTGCAATGCCAGAAGTAAATTTTTGAATGCATTAAATCTAACCTAAGTATAATAATTTTCCATTAGTGTATGATGCATGCTCTACTAATTGCTTTATAAGTTAATCACCGACTTTTAATTTTAGTTTTTGATAACCAACTGTTGTAGCAGTCATCAGTTGCTATAGTGATATGATCAGTATACGTGTGCGTATTTACATTTAGCTGTGCGTATGCTGATTTTTGCTCCTGCAGTACATGTTTAATTAACTACACATCAGCATGAGTACAGTACGGATATGATGAATAATTATTGTAATTTGTATTGTGTTAGAAAGAACTTGTTTGTAATGCTATTTTGATAGACTTCAGCATTCAAGAGAGAATACAGTCACTGACCTTTTTGGTCGGTGCATGCAGACAGGTAAAATCGTGCGATGATTTCATAAGGAGGCTAGGCTACAGCCTAGTAGAGTAGTAGGAGGAGGCCTGCCTGGCTGTAGGCCTACATCTTAATTTGTTCCTTGAGTCTTTAAAATAGGTCTAGAATATTCCTATTAAACGTTCAGTTTGTTGTGTTTATGAGGGTCCATTGATTCAATGAATTCCTTAATTGTTCATACTTAATATTGAATTTGAAGTAACTTTCTTCGGGTTCTAATTAAGCTTGTTTTACGAAAGTAATTTTCAATTACGATTCAATTTTTATCGCGGTGCGCGATGTCTTTGCGATGATGAAAATATGAGGAATTTTTTTTTGCACACAAACCTAAAAAAAATCAAGCAAAGTGTCCACTAATTGAAAAATTAGTGAACGGTGGGGAATAGGCAAATAACATTGGGAGTTGCAGTGATAACGTCACGATTGACTTATAAACACCATTATCTTAATGATGTGCACATATTATTGTTATATTGTTATTTTCTTATTTTTGTTGTACAGTGTATTAGCATGGTATTCATGGTGAATCACCACAAATTATATGTAACACATACCGCAATTGCTGTACCTTTTTATAAAGAGACTTAAAAACATTTAGTTGGAATCCATGGGTGGTCTTCTATTTTAAGCAAAAAAAAATTTCATCTTTAAGACTGGTCTCATCCCGGATATAGGCCTATAAACGAAGGTCTATATGCAAATTATCAATTTAAATTCAATCATTTCATACTTAATTTTCCTTTAATACTAAAAAAATGATGGAGCTCTCTTCGTTTTAGTAGGCCTACCCTGTTCTTTTTTTTTTTTTTTTAGTATTTTTATTTTATAGAAATTCATATTGGAAGCAAAAAATAATTAGTGTTGGATCATAAGAAGCCACACTCAAAAAAAAAATATATGAGGCCATTGAAACTTCGGAACTTGCAGTCTCAAAAAGTACTAATTTACCATTGATTTTGATTACAAAGTTTTATTATTCAGTTAATTAATTGGATGTTTCCTTTGTTTGTCTTGTTAAGATTTCTCTAGTTTTTAAGTATGACATTTTAACATGCATTGTATTTTATATTGATTGAATTTGAAGTTGACCATGTTCTTTGCTTTAACAAGGTCCATGTAACCATCCTTAAAGTTAAATACTTCCTCAATAAGCAGTGGTACTAATAGGGTGATTAAAAAGTTTAGATTTATCTGCCTACTGAGGGCAGTGTTGTTAATAACTTTGCCTGTGAGGGCAGTGTTGTATATCACTCAGCATGCTGATCAGGCCTGATGCTAATAACAGTACATCACCTTCCTGGAAGTGGACATGAAATATCCAATTACTGGTGTCTGGTGCATGTTGTATAAATGGGGTTTGGATTTCATTGATTAACCTGGATGGGTACTTTTTCAGGGACATAACCCTCAAACCTAATTCATGGCCTTCATTTGAAATGTCTCAATTAGAAGCATTTGTCCATGAGCCTCTTTGTTTGGTATCATTAATGTAGTATTATTATGCATACTGTAGGCCATAATATTTTAGCATTGGTTTTATACATGGAGAAAAGAAGCTTTCTCCTTGGTTTTTATTTGTTTTTTTACTTTAAAAAAATAGTGTTTTTTAATGAAATCCAAAAAGATGGGAGTTATACAGTATTCATTACGCCTGTAGGCATTTCTAAAATAGGGGAAAAGGGAGAGGTTGCGGTTCTAATTTTTCACAAAAAGACACTTTCCACACCCACCTCATCCCCACCATGGATTGGGAAGATCTTGAAGATATATCAGATGTCAGATTTCCGGAAATGGCACTCCAGTGCATAAAAAAAAAAATCAAAAATTTAAATGTTTTGAGTAAATTTCAACAACTTTCATGCAAATGTTACTTACTAATTATTTATTAGGGAATTTGTGGGAAAAGCAGTTTTTCTCAACCTTTTTAAACCTTTCCTGGCTATGGGCATGTTCATCTCATATTTTAGTCACTTTCGGTATTATGGTACATCTTTGTATTGTGTCTGAAGTAAATGAAGCAAGCTTATTTCAAGTTCCTGTTAATTGATCCTTTTAGCCAGTTCCCTCGGAAACATGGCTCAGTGACCGGCCCTTATGTAATCCTTGGATGTGCATGGATATATAGCATTTTTCAGCTTATATTTCCATATACTAAGATTCTCAACTTGTGGCTGAATAAACAGTAGGGATTGATTGCTGGGTAGGAAGTGTTGTTATCTGCTCGTTATACTATTAGTGGATGCTACTGTGAACAACTAACTGCTACTTGTTCTTTGCCGTCTACATCCTTCTACAAACATGCAATCTTAAGTTCACTTGAATTCCACCACCCTTTCTGTGTGACTCTGACTTGAACCTATAAAAATACAGGATCTCCCTCCAATTTTTGGGACTGAGGTTTTCATTCTTATAAAAATAAGATAGATGGTAATGGTAGGACATTTGTAGAGCGCCTTCCACAACAAAATCGTCTCAAGGCGCAGACTGTATACAGACCCTAAGTCAGATTGGGGGGGAAAAAATGGCAAAAAACAAACCGCAAACATGAAAGGGAAGGGAAATGTGCACTTCCGGTGTTGAGACGGCATCGCCACCACAATCGTGTATGCGCAGGTACCCCGGAAACAGTTTGCTGGGCTGCACCTTGGATAAGCCTTGGCTCTACTACCGTGCACTGTCAAGGTTGAGAGTCTGAGCTACAACCGTTGTGCCAACTGCTTCTACAAGCGACTTGTGCCTAACTTAGGCAAGACACTTCATCTACGTTTGTCTCTCTCCACCCAGGTGTATAAATGGGTACTGGCATATGCTGGGGAAGGTAAAACAGACTTCAGGTTTCGAACCTTTACCTTTTTAATTTGGATTACTTCATGTAATTACACAAGATTGGCTGTCCGATACAAATGGTTTTGATATGCCTGGTTGAATACAACAATTAATTAATTCCTCAATTGCTAACTAGATTGGATTCATCTGTTCAAATATCTTCATTTTTTTCATTTTTTTAAATTATGTATTGGAATTTAAAATTCCAATACATAATTAAACTCTGTCAAAAATAGACAGTTGAGGAAGTTGGCAATAAAGTTTAAAGGTTGTTGAATGTTTATAGTGATATTGAACAGAACTTGGCCAAGGTTGTATACCTCATGTTGGTAACAGATGCAAGTATTGAAATCATTAAATTTGTATGCATACTTAGATAGTATTTATCAGATGTTGATGAAGTACTAGTATAGGGCATTGTCTGATTTCTAACAGAAATGGACAATGCAAAATTTGTTTGATCAGAGGTCTGATCTAACACCTGTCAGAGTTCTCATGAACAAAAATGGGTATGAGATATTCCTCTGCCCAACTAATAGATACAATTATTTGACAAAGTTTATTTGTAAAGATTAACCTTTAGCCCATGGTCCAGCCATGGACTAAATGTGGCAGCCTTTAATAACCTTGCTGTTTGCAGAAGCTCATAAATTGTTTCCCTGGTGATTTTACAATAAAATCATCCAATCAGATCAGTGGCCTTATTACTTTTGACCAATCAGGCAACTCGAAACATTAGCTCAATTTGGGTTCTTCTTGTGTCATCTCCTGATTGGATAAAATTCTGCTGAGGCAAGCAGTATTGTTAATTCAAATAACAGCTGTGGTTTCTTATTTTCACCATGGTCAATGTATTTTGGTAAAAAACCTTAAAAGGCCAGACAAATTAATTATAGTAAAAACTGTGCATAGTAGAAGTGCCTATTATTAAATATGTTAATTATTATCTAAACATTTCAAAAAATACACATTCCCTTATTTTAGGTAAAGAAAATACTATGTGTTATTTGCTAGAATATTTTGAAAAATTTATTTCAAAAAAGGTGACCTTATGGGTTGTTAAACCTTGAAGTCCTATATAGGAACTCTAGTAAACCAATAGGAGGCACCATAGATTTGACCTGGTTTTTGGAGTTGCTTGCAATTTGTTGAGGTGGTCCCATCATGAAGATAAGCAGAAAGTTTAAATTGAATGCAAGGCTGATTTCATTAAATAAGGTCTCATTAGACTCATCTTAAAAACAAAAGAGTCTCAGTGAACATTCTGTATTGTTGTTTAGGCGTATACCTTTTATGTTAATAACCAATTTAAATCCTTTATTCTTTTATAGATGTTCTTTAAATTCTCTTTGTTTTTTTTCAATTTATAATATTTAATTTTTACTTTAGACCTAAAGACACCTAATGTTGAAGTTAGATGCAATAATTTACTTTATATCTTGACAAAGTTGTCAACATTTAAAATTTTATATTATATTTATAAATATAATATTATGCCAGTTTTATATAATCCCAATCAAGGCCTCTATTGACTTCACATATATAACTATGTAACATTTGCACCATTTATCATAGCATTTGTTGGTTTTATCTAATGCCAATTAAATAGAATTGTTAGTTTCAATTCCAAGATTTTAAATTATTTTTTGGTGAGGGTATTTACGATGGAATTGCTATTTATCCTATATCTAGTGGTAAACAAGTGAAATTGTTTTTATAAAGTAAGTAAAGTGAATCTAAAATGAATGGTATTACTCTCATTTATGTTTCCACCTCTTAGGCAAAAATCTTTTCAGATTGACATTATTTTTATTTTCCATAGTAAAATGATTGTTTTGGTGTTTTTTTTTAAAAGGCAAATAGTGATATTTTTTTTCATGAAGCTCCAAACTTTGATGAGAGCGAGGACATAGAACTAGTAATTAATTCCATTTGGTCTAAAACATTAAATGCTAAACCATGGTTCATTAGGCCAAAAAAAAAATTCTTGTGTTGGCCACGTGTTTATGCCTAAAAAGTAGAAAATACACAAAAACATAACAAAAACCATTTTTAAATCTATATTGAAGAGCAAAACAATTGCATAACACTGTCGCATCACCTACCTTTGTAAGATAAGCCCATTCTATCCTTTTTAGCAAACAAACTAAAATGCAGACCCTCAATTTCGAACATTTTGGGTCAGTTGGGCATGGCTAACACAGTAATTTTTTTTATTTGGCCTTATGACAGCTTGTGGACAACAACTATGTGCCCTTTTACAGGATGCTGGCTAGTCATTTAACCCTTTTATCTTCATTTCGGGGATTGTCAAATTATGATTTTAATGTTAATTAAATGTACGTTCAGCAAATGCGTAGTTTCTATTGGGCAACAGAACTCCTTTAAGATTTCAGGTGCTGCAGTCTGTCTGAAACTTCACAGGAACAAACAACAATTCCTACATTTGAAGTTAAATGCCAGCCAAGAGGTTGTTTTTCATCTATTTTAATAAACAAAACTCAAATGTACTTTATTGCACAATGGCATTTGATTGTCATTTCCATAGAAAACTTTATTAATTTCCTGAGATTTAAATTACCTTAATTTAAAAAAAAAAGGGGAAAAAAAAGAAGAAATGTTGTTTGTATCATAGTGCAAGTTAACTACAGGTAGCCATTCAGAGTCTGAGACATTGTTAAGCGCTTAGTCTTGTTATAAACACAGTGGATGTATTTTAGTTAGCCGCATAGACTCAAATTAACTGGAAATTATTATATGAATTTTCATAGAAAATAGAATCAGCAAAGTCAGCAAAAACTAAATTGTTTCTGTCTACATGGTGGCTTATCTAGGAGTCTTGAAATGGGGGCTGATGGGGGTACGAAGGTCTCTTATACACATCTAGATGTGTATAAGAGTGAATTGAGAAGGTGCTGTCTCTTATACACATCTAGATGTGTATAAGAGACAGATACAGTGATATGAGGTGAACTACTTGAGCATATATTTTTTTTCTTTAGACATTTTACAGTTTGGTGGACCCAAGATTTTAAAAAGAATTTTTGGGAGGTGGAGGGGGTGGGGGTATATGCCACTTTGTGTACAATGTGCTGTACATTTTTAGTAATCGCATTTCCAAATTTATTAACTTAACTCATTTCTAAAACCTAAGTCAATGTCATCAAATACAATACTTTAGTTTCTCTAGCTTATTGAACTGTACAAGAACAAACTTTTCTCAACTAAACTTCAAAACAAGCATCTAGTTGATTTGTCTGTTTTGAAACAATTACAGGTCTCCCTCAAGTAGTTGCTCTAATGAAAGACCCTGCCAATGAAAGACCGCCTCGAAATAATCACAACCTTTCTGGTGTCCAAAACATCTAGATCATCTTATATCTTTTTTTTTTTAAATTAAAGACCAAAGCTGCTTAAGAAGACCATAAGAACCCTTGTCCCAATAGTGGCCTTTAAATGGATGGAGACCTGTAGTTTCCATTTGTTTAAGACATTTTACCAGTCTATTGTAATCATGCTTATTCCATATTAATAGTTGTGTCTATCTCAATTGCATGATGGAGGCATAAAATTCCTTCCCTGATTGTATTTAGGATGCGTATCTGAACCTCAAGGGAGGCTAGCATGCATATGTATTAATTGAGCTGCCTGATTGAATGAAATTAAATTAAGCGTCAAAATGCCGGCTTGGTAATCCCATTGGTCCAAAGTTTTCATGAGATAATTTACTGTTAGCCAGTCATTTATCCTCCGGTCCTGCCTGTCATTTTGAAAAAGTAATTTTCCACAACTTGCATTCCCAAGGAGTAATGTAGCGAGTCTTTAGATTTGTTCGGAAGTCTATGGTAGTCCTGATTTTTTGAACAACAGTAGACAATCAAAAGTGCGAATTAGTTAACTTGGACACCATGCAAACCAACTGTTACTCTGTATTTTTTTTAGTAGAGTTATGCCATTTAACTGATCTGATTATTATTTATATTTGGATTTATTAATACGTATTGAATTAATTTTTTTGTTTAATGATAGCCTAATTGAAGACCTATATTTTTAAGTTGTTTTACCTTGTACCTTGAATATGAATGCAAGCAGTGTCAAAATAAAATGGAAAACAATCCATATGGTATACTTTCTGTGCCTATATTTTGAAATTGGTGTATTAAAAAGGTTTTTATATAATTATTAGTTATATTAATTATATTATACTATTTATATACTAGTTAAATTGCCACTTTTAAAATAAACTATCTTCCAAATCATGTTTAAGTACCACTTAAAAAAGGGATTTTTAACATTGCTCTATTTACGGTTTGACCTATCTCCGTGTTGGAAGTTGTGCCAACTAATAAGACCAGCTAATAAGACTAATATCAAATGAAAAAGTTAAGGGTGTGAGTATAAGCCTGTGGGTCCTTTGAAATTTGTTAGTCTATAAATTAATTTACACTTTATTACTGTATTATAAGCCCTCCGTCTCAGATGTTAGCATTTGTATAGGCCCAGGGTATAATTTCAACAAATTAATGCAGTTGGACTGTTCTGATGATGTCCTAAAATGTGATTTGGAAGAAAATCAGATTCAGATTCAAATTTCCTAAAAACTTTATATACAGATAAAATATACAGATAGAATATTGTCTTGTAAGATAGTAACGACTCTACTGCAGTACATACAGAGTCAAGGCATGATATTTTACCATTAAAAAAAAAAACCGATGGTACCACCTAGGCCGACTTATTACCATCATGAATTGAGAAGGTGCCAACATTTTCAAGGATATTCTTAGGGACCATCTTTATCATTTTTCCAAGATTACAAAACATACGTTTTAATACGGGGTTGGGGGAGGGGTGGTGAAGGCATATGTACTTATTTTTGAAAAAGTTAATGATACTTCAAAATGATAAATTCATCATTTTATTGTGTATTCTTTCAGTAATAGAGGGGAAAAGATGTTTTGTACTCTTGTAAAAATTAAGGGATGACGCCAAACGTTGCCTATGCCCTTGGGCCTACATTTAGATTGACACTTCAGTGGTGGGCTGCTAGGCTACTCGTGGGTATTTCCCGAACACTACAATATCCAACCATTTTCTCTGTTGAAGACCGTGGGTACTTAAGTAGGTTGTGATACCAGCCAGTATATTACATAATTATAGCACCACCAACAATTGTAATTCTGCGTGTTTAAAAAAAGTACTGATTCAAACGACTTTTAATCAAAATTTAATTATGTGTACATTCCAAGTATAAGCCCGTCACCTACTTTTTGGTGGATTTTGTAGCCTTTATGATCTCCTTTGACTTGTACTCGGTAAAGTACAATATTACCTGTTTATACCCCACACACTTCATGACCATTAAGTATTGTTAGGGTGCTTTTAATTACTAGGCTTAATTACTAATTTTAAAAGCAAAAACTAGCAGTCAGTAATAAAAATTATTGATAATAATGAAGCAAATTGAGACTTTTGTATGGTAATTAAAGCAAAAACTAGCCTTCAGTAATAAAAATTATTGATAATAATGAAGCAAATTGAGACTTTTGTATGGTAATTAATTACCTGTTTATACCCCACACACTTCATGACCATTAAGTATTGTTAGGGTGCTTTTAATTACTAGGCTTAATTACTAATTTTAAAAGCAAAAACTAGCAGTCAGTAATAAAAATTATTGATAATAATGAAGCAAATTGAGACTTTTGTATGGTAATTAATTACCTGTTTATACCCCACACACTTCATGACCATTAAGTATTGTTAGGGTGCTTTTAATTACTAGGCTTAATTACTAATTTTACAAGCAAAAACTAGCAGTCAGTAATAAAAATTATTGATAATAATGAAGCAAATTGAGACTTTTGTATGGTAGGCTTTCACATTTGTGGCATAGACAGGCCAAAGCAGTCAATCCTCCCAAAGCGTGTTTTTTGAGATAATGAACAAAACTTGTTGGAATGTTAACATTTTAAAGTTTTTTGATTGAACTAAACTAAATTTTTATATCTCTACATCATGTTATGATTCTTTTACCATTTTATACTATAGACTATAAAAAAAAAATAAAAAATTTTATTTATTTTTTTTTTTTTTTGCGAGGAGTTACTGGTTTGGGTTGTCTTAGCCTCATTTAAAGTTTTCTTTCAGATTCTTAAAATTTCAATGGAGAAATGTTCGTTTAAAAATATATTATCCAGATCATTTGTGACCGGTATGTTTTTTTCAGATATATTTTTTTCCTCACTTAAAAAACAATTGTGTAATATGAAGCAGGAGGTGTCGTGTGTCGGGCATTGAAGTAATTTCAGCGTGTGATTATTGAACATTCGATATACATGTTCCCATTAAGAGTCCACGACACATGCTGGTATGCAGACTGGCTTAAGACATTTTTTTCAAATTCCAGAGGGAATGTGGTGGCAGTTTTAATGGGTACAATTGTTTCAGCGCTATGCCATTAGAATTTTATTTCTTTTGCGTTTCATTAATTTTCAGACAGAAGTCATGCAGACGATTTTTAAAACAAGCTACAGGAAACCAAAGTTAAATGCACAGTTGAATAAGAAGCTAATCTCGTTAAATTACTTCCACTTTTCGTTTCAACAATTTCCTTCAAACCTTCATTCGCTACTTCGATTTTATTTTAAGCGTCTTTGCATTTCCTAATTTCACCGTAACTTTCACTCAAATTCTTCCACTATGAATGTTGTATGTCGGCTACAGCCATTATGAATTTCATCTGCTCCATGTTTTTGTTGCATCGCAGGTATTACGTCAAACAACACACGATCCACTATGCCTAGAGGCATTAAGGGAACTACTCCACTTGTTAACAGAAAACACCTGTGATAAGTACTGCAAGTTCCACACATCAACAGTGTTGACAACGCAATTTTAGGTTTATTTGTGTCTGTATTTATAAATATGCGGCTTGAAATAGTCAACCCTGTAGTAGACCATGTTGCTAAAAGTAATAAAAAATACAATATATTAAAGTCATTTTATTAGCAAAAGGAAGAAGACAACAAAAGCTCAGGCTGTATCTGAATAAAAGACAATGCAAGGCGAGTACAAAATTTCAGTTCCGTGGTAAGATAACATCAAAACGAAAAAATTAAAATGAAACAAGGCCAAATAAGTTTAAATAAAATATATTAATGTTGAGTATTAGACTAAAAAGTGTTTACGCTTATGAACAAGTACGCTTATGAACAAGTACATAAACATGATGAAGAACAGCCTTGTTGGTATAGGTTTTACCTTAGTATGGTAAAAATATATTACTTTTACTTATTTTCTTTATTTTATTTGCAGGCAAAGTTTATGCAAATACAATGAATCAGAAAACAATACAGAGGCCGAAAATAACCTAAACTTGATCACTGTATATCAAGCATTTAAAGAAACAGATCATTACTTACACAGACATTAAAAATTATTAAGATTTAAAGAAAAATAACTTATTTCAAAAAATGCAGATATTTTTTCACAATTCTGTATATAATTAATTATATACAAATGTTAAATACAATTTAAATTTAATTTAATAGATATTAACATTTGTTAAAGGAAATACATAATTAAAACATAGGAGTCATTAATTAAACAAAAGGTAAAATTAATTATGATTAGTACTTTTTTTTATAGAAATATTATTTATTAAAATGATGTTTTTTCATTTATTGTTCTATTCAAACATCATTCTGAATTAAATTGTTCAATCATGTTTGGGTTTGCTCTCACCAATCCCTTGAACTACAAAGCTAGCTTTTACTACTCTCATGTTTATTATGATATTTGGTTATTGACACTTAATAAAAATATGGTGACATTTATTTGCTATTTAGATATATTATTGCAAATTAAGCTTTTTTATGGTGAAATATGATATAATTTAAAATATATAATTATTGGTGCTTTATAGTATGTCACTATATATATATTTTGTTTCTTTTTTACTTCTTTATTTCTGTTTTGCTTTTGATATTGAAGTCTTTTCTTTTGTCTTGTAATTGATTTTGTAATTTAAATTTTGTTAATATACTTTTAAACAGCTTTGTGCAAAATACAATTAATTTGTGATCAAGTTTTCCATTTTCAAATAAAGTAATTATTATTATTATTATACACAATATATAATTTTTATAATTATTATCAGAACTTTTGAATATATACATTAATTTTCGTTTCTAATTTATGTGAACATTCATGCTAATATTTTGTTTTGACGTATGTTTTTCGTCTTTATGTCATTTGGTTAAAATGTAATAAATCAAATTTAATATGTTTCTGTTAGTTCCACATGCAATCACAGCAAGCCATGTCTGCACTAAAAGGTTTGTTGGATAGGGTCAGTACATTTGTTAACTCCCCTGTTGTGACGCAGTGTAACCTTACAACTTTTTTAGGAACTGAATGGCTATGAGGCGTAACATTTTGAAGCAATGCATTTTTGGACTAGATAGACTTATTAAATTGTAAGTCACTTTATAATGAAAAGACAGAAAAAAAAAAGAACCTATAAGAATTTTGCAGTTTTTTTGGTTGACGTAAGGATCTGTACTGTTTTATGGTTAACTATTTAGCTTCCATATGTGATGTTTTCTCGCTACTACCCACCAAAATCATTACTTTAAGACTGCCCTCTAATTAACATCCGGTGGAATGCATGATCTAAAAAACAAAAAACAAAAGAGGGATGAGTGAACTCTATTTATGAAGTAATTATTATTATTATACACAATATATAATTTTTATAATTATTATCAGTACATTTGAACATATACATTAATTTTCGTTTCTAATTTATGTGGACATTCATGCTAATAATTTGTTTTGACGTATGTTTTTCGTCTTTATGTCATTTGGTTAAAATGTAATAAATCAAATTTAATATGTTTCTGTTAGTTCCACATGCAATCACAGCAAGCCATGTCTGCACTAAAAGGTTTGTTGGATAGGGTCAGTACATTTGTTAACTCCCCTGTTGTGACGCAGTGTAACCTTACAACTTTTTTAGGAACTGGATGGCTATGAGGCGTAACATTTTGAAGCAATGCATCTTCGGACTAGACACACTTATTAAATTGTAAGTCACTTTATAATGAAAAGACAGGAAAAAAAATAACCTATAAGAATTTTGCAGTTTTTTTGGTTGACGTAAGGATCTGTAATGTTTTATGGTTAACTAATAAGCTTCCATTATGTGATGTTTTCTCGCTACTACCCACCAAAATCATTACTTTAAGACTGCCCTCTAATTAAAATCCGGTTGAATGCATGATCTAAAAAAACAAAAACAAAAGAGGGATGAGTGAACTCTATTTATGAATCTTTTTAACACCTGTAAATGTAAAGTGCAGAGTATACACAATTTTTTTCTCACGATAAAACAAGTCCCTAAGCCCCCATATATACTGTATACTGGTTATTGAGTATCAAATGTCCTAAGCGATTTGTCTTAATGTATTCATTAAACCATGTTAAAATATATTTATATATTTTATGAAAATAGGAAAGTTCTCTACATGTCCCTCCCCCCCCCCCCCCCCCCGGCTCCCTACTGCAAAGGATACAGCCTTTGTACAAAAGAAATGTGGGAAATTTGAAACCTTGAGATTCAAGATAAAACTGCAGATATGTTTCCAGAGATTTGGATAAGGAAGCCAGCTTACTGGTCTGCCAAGCATGACATTTAGGATGTCATTTCTAATACAGAACCTTGGCCTATGAATCCCATAGTCCAGCCAATACTTAATAAGTAGGTAGCCCAAGACAAAGGCATACTTTTAACTTTATAAAATATATGTTTTTCTACACTTTTTGTTTTATATTAGAACACATTTTATAAGAACACTGAGGCTGAAATTGCTTAAAAATTAAGAACAAAATAAGAAAAATTTAGGCTGAGGTAAAATGTCAAATGAGATTTTTATTTAGAAAAAACAAAAAATTATATCTGTACCTTATATGCAGTAGGTGTGACTACAGTATGTAATACCCTCTATAATACTGTACAGTAGGTGTACCTACCTGTAATTTGGGGCCATTTTTACCAGGGCCTTTTTTCTGGGGCCAGTTTTTCCGGGGCCCTTTTTTCATTAGGGGCCATTTTCCCTACAGTGCTGCTGTACAATAATACTTTTCTATGTTTGACTTGAAAAGTGTGTAAAATAGGAACAAAATAAGAACATTTTGAGCCTGAAATAGGCCAAAAAATAAAAACACTGAGCCTGGGCAAAATTACTGGTTCTTAAAAAAAAAAGTTCATTTTTTTCTACATTGTTAGTTACTGACTCTACAGTATATACTATATATCACAACAGTCTGGTTCTTTCTATTTCGTGATTTTGCCCAACATATACTTTTATTTGATTTGACTTTTCTTTTCTTAAGTTTCCTATATCTTTCATCTTTCTCAGGAAAGCACAGAAGGTGGGTTATAACTTTAAGGCTTACCTATAACTTTATTTAAAAATTGTTCTTGTTTTTTTTTTCAAAATTATTATTTACTGACTATATATAATATTTATTTCCAACAGTTTGGTTTTAGTCAATTCCCTCAATTTTGCCAAACATGAACTTTAATGTGTATTTAATTTAAATGTTGATTTTTTTTCTTTAGGTTCAATCTTTTTTTTTTCTGGGAAGCACTGAAGGGTGGGTTATGCATTACAAGCAAATGATAAGGATGACATTTACTTACTGGTAAATGCAATATTTGGGATATGGGAAACTAGTGGCAACCTTGATTTAAATATAAATATTTTTCTAGGGATTTGAATGAAAGTAGGCTAGCTGAATTTTATTTCATTTAAAATGCCATTTTATTTTTCCAGGTATACTTATGCAAATATAAGTACAAGAGTAACCAAAGGTCATAAAGTTAACTTTCTCCAAACAAGAATGAAATATGTGATGAAAGTGAGACACAGTAAATCAGACTTCTGATTACAACTGTTGGAATTGAAACTAATTTAACCCACCACAAATATTTTAGAATTTTAGTCCTGTATTATGAACCTGTTGCTACTGAAGATCAAGAGAACCATTCTTTACTGTATATAATTGGTTTGGAATCAAATTTCCAAACAAAGAATGCATTGCAACTAAATTTTAAATCCAAATAGGAGTTGTTCTTGATTGAAGTCGGTGCTAAACATTACCCAGAATGCAATTTGAAACACTAGAAGTTATTATTGACTTTAACTGCCATTTGGTTTGAGTATTCGTGCAAAGGAATGTACGGCAAAAATATCCCCGGAAAAATAGCCCCAGAAAAAATGGCCCCAGTAAAAATCTTGAGTGGGTAAGAAACAATGTTATATTTAACCCTGGAATGAATATTAAATTTGCAATCTGTCTGTATCCTAGACCAAATACATCTCAATGTAAAACGTTCGCATCCTACGAGGTTTTCATTTTGCACTCCAGAGAGAAAGACAAACCTCACCTGCCCTCATGTTTCAGAGACCAAATTACAACCACTTAACTAACCACTTCAAAAGTATAATTTTGACCCTTATTGTTTTGTTTTATTTATGCCATGTAATTTAATGTGGCAGACAACTTCTTTAAACACTTTCAAAGCCATCTTAAAAGTTCACCTTTTTAAACAATAACATTTTCTTAAATTCCCATCATATATTTTTAATTGTTAAGTGCATTGAGACTCTAGCATAAAGTGCTATATCAAGGTTAAATTATTATTATAATTATTATTATTATTATTATTATTATTAATGTGAATATGACATAACTAAACATGTTCCTAGTTGGGAATTACTTCCGCAGACATCTCAAAGTAGTAGACCAAATAACTGAATTATTAGTCTGTGTTGTCACTAAAAACAGGCTAATATTGTTTTTTCACAGGGAAGACCTGTGGATTACCCTGTATGGGTCAAAACAATATAATTAAGGAAGTGATGGGTGAGTAGATAGTAAGGTTAGACCCGTTCATATCCAACTATGGCGAGATAATTTTAGTGGATGAGCTAGAAGATCTCGCCATAAGTTTTAGTATGACCGCTCAAGTATGGCGAGATGAAGGCCACAACTCGACTAAGCCCGTCGAGTAAATTTATGTCGACTAACTTCTTAATCCAGCCTAAAGCCAGTAAACAATTAAACAGCAGGTGGCCACAGGTCACGAATACACCAATCAAATTGAAGCAAAGTGACCTTCCATGCTTGCTGGTTAGCGCGTTTTTTAGTTACTGTCATAAACACCATTCAGAATTGACGCAGCCTCCCTGATCTGTGTACTTTAATTTTAACAAATCTTATTTTGCAAATATTTTGCATCTCTGGACGTATGCGCAGGAATGCGATTTAATAGATATCTGGAGGGAGCCAGAAATCGCCGAAAAAGTTGAAGTATCGTCAGAAGGCTGGTGTCCACGAAAGGATAGCAGAGAGAATGCGGGACTTAGGCCACAATAGCATAACATCGGCAATTGTTGTGACAAAGTTGAAAAATCTAACAAGGCTGTGAGAGACGTTTTTATTCCAGCTGGACTCCTCGGCCAGTCTAATCAATCACCGAGACCTAGGCCTAGCTTACGCATATAGTCTCGATTTAGCATAAACTAGTCGCGCGAAAATCAACAGTAATTACCCACCATGCGATTGTACTTCCTGTCTAATGATGTGTTTTCCGAATTTCTGGTAGTCAAAATATCTCGCTCTAACCTTAACGTCGAACGCGATTAGTGGATTTAATCCAATTAACTTGGCAAGTAGTTCAGCTACTTCATCTGGCTATAATCCCATATGAACCTAGCTACTGAAAGTGAGTTAATTGGTTTCAAAAGGTTCAGGGTGATGAGATTAAAATTAAAATCTTTTCTATCTCCCCTCCCTTTATTTTATTATCTAGGGATAATTGCATAGATAATTAAAGTGCTATATCCCAGTAGAAAAGTGATAAGTTAGGCCAAATAAAAAAAATTACTAGTTTCTCATCCCTCGATAACCATTTTCTCTGCTTTTTTTTTTCTTTTTAAATTTTCCTTTATTTTATGAAATGTACTAAAATCTGGCTAACTCATATCAGTAAAATTCCTCTCTCAATTGTTCGTGGTTGGGGATATATATGGTATGATTCTAGTGCTTCCTTTTTTTGCTTCAAATGTATCTACTTGGTAAAAGTAGTAGCTGTGTCCCCTCAACCATCTTGAATTTGCCATTTTGGAGTAAAAAAGAAAAAGAGTATTCTCATTCTCCTTTTTTCAAAATATCAGGATGAGAAACTACTTTTTTTTTTTTTACTTGGCCTTAAAGATTATTGAAAACCTTTATCTAGAGGCCATAGGTTGTAGTAGCTAGATTTGTGTGAAATAAATGGTGGTTAATAAATTGATTGAATTTGTTTGGAGAATGTTACAATTTTTCTTTTAGTGTGTTTGAAATTTCCTCATACCAGCTAGGCCAAGGGCCAACATAATAATTTTATATTTATCATCCGATGAACTATAAAGTCCATTTCTAACACTAAATTGGTTACTGATTTCTGGGCTTTGATAGTAAAGTCTTTATGTTGTATGCCAACATTGTTAGTAGCTTTCACTACGTTCTTTGACCCCAAAACAATTAATTTAGTTTTCTCAGGTGAAGTAAAAGTTTATTGTTGATAAGCCAATTGTCACTGTACTCAACAATTTTTATGTAGCAAGAAGCTAATGGTTTGTAGACTATTAAAAACTGAACCATAAGACAGTTGACTGCAGTTGACATGTCTCTGCTGCAACAGAGAAAGTGTAACAGCCCCAGGATACTTCCCTGGGGCACGCCACTTACGGTGCCAAGAGTTTCCAGCTTTACTCCGTCACTCACATCCTGAATGCTGTCAATAAGAGAGTAGGATTAACTCCAATTTTCCATTTTGTAGATAGAGTTTTCCCCTTCCCTTATTTTCTTTCCTGCCATCATATAAACTTTCTTTATGGAAGCTATCTCTTTGGCAGTACCATGGAAATATGGTTATACAACTCTATTTGATAGATCACTAATATTACTGCACTAGGGAGTAGTTTGTTTCAGCTGAGTTGTGTGATTGGTGGGCGGTCGTATCGGTTGCCGTTCACAATACACACCTATTTTGATAAGTGCAAACATAACTGCGAGGACTAACATTGAATTGGGCAATTTACTTTGAGCCATCTCTGCTAAGTGAATTGTCATTCCAGTCAGAGACCTGTACTTATGTATTTTCACTGTTAAATAAATGCTTTTGTGAATTCTCATTCCAATCACAAACCTGTACTTTATATTTTTAGTTTTAACTTTAACCATATTTTATAAACTGTTATTGTGTTCATTCAATACCTATCAGGAATAAACAGGAAAATGCCAGACATTTTTAGCCCCCACTCCATATCCTCGGGCCACAGCACTGTGTACGAAGCCAACACCAAATCTACTGTGAGATAAAGGGCTGAACATCTCGGACAATTAAACCCTATTCATATAGACACATTTTGGTCAAATGCGTAACTTTTTACTTAATCAAATTACTCAAGTTTAACCAAGCGAACTGTGCCCAGGAAGAATAACCAGGCTGTTTGTACTCTAAGCAGAAAAGTCTTCCAGATCTCCGCATCGCAAAATTTCCCCAGAATTCATCCACGACTAGACCGAGCATGCATGCTCAGAACTTAGCTATCTTAAAAGCTACTGCGTATTTAAATCCAGGTGCAACCAGCAGTATGATTTGACCAAGGACCAGTATACCCTTTCGTCTTTGTCAAAATTAGTCCAATTGGAACTCTGCTTAGGACTAACACATAGCGTGAGGCATAGCACCACTTTGGAGCCGATCAAAAGTACAAGCTAGAGTAACCATGGCGTGATTTGCCGTAAAGCTAACCCTACCCAGGTCCTACATTTTGTATCACATCCTTCTGAAAGCAATAGAAACTTTTCAAGGATACAGGCAGACTGATTAAAAATTTATCATAACCCAATGATCTCCTTGTACCCTTCCTCTGTGCAAGCTCCACATATCCTGTGTTCATCAAGTGTAGATACTGCATTACATTAACATGAATATATGGCGTTGATATTATGATAAAATTGTTGGTATAGTTATATAGAGTGACAAAATGACAGCCCCAAAGGTGAAAGTCATTATGATACATTCCTAAAAAGCTTGGAAAAATATTTGACCAATCAGATTCTATGTTATATTTAGACCATACTAACTATGTGGAGAAAGTTGATTGGTCACTCCATTTTGCTTGTTACTATGGAAGATTTGACCTTCTAAAATTTGTGCTCACTTAAGTGGATAATTTGATAATAATTCTGCCTGGAAGGAAGATGTGAAGTTGAAGACCTTTTGCAAGGGTAGTAACACCTTCTGTAAATTATAAAGAAAGCTACTTTTTAGGTACCTAGTTTAATGTGCCTACTTATCACTGCATCTGTTATTGGAGGGCATAACCAGTATTAGGCAGCTGAGGCACTTGCATGTTTAAAATTATCCTAGAAAATATGATTTTATTTTTCCCATGACACTGATATTTATTTTACTAAAAGTCAAGAAACCATCTGAGGATATCTATAAACAAAAAAATCTTGGGCCCTTTGGGCATATTCCGAGTACCACGTCCCAATGGTCAGGGCGTGAAGCAGGGGCAGATTTAGGGGGAAAAGAAAGAAAAAGAAAAAAAGAAAGAAAAAGAAAAAAATGATAGCCCACAACGCCTGAAATGTTATTTTCGGGTGTCTAGAACACAAAAATTTCGCGGGGGCATGCCCCCGGACCCCTAGGACATTGTTGTCTCGATCGGCCCAAATTTCGCCCCCCTTTTGGACATCTCTGGATCCGCCCCTGGGAAGCCATCCCAACCCTTCCTCATTGCATCAGGGTTTGCCTCAGCAATGCTTCCTATCTACTGTAGGTACAGCCATGGTTATTGGAAATACTGTACTACCAGCTATGAGACACAGAGCCACTGTGACAGCCAATTTCATGATCAGAAAGCTTTCTGTCTTGTGATTTCACATGTTCATGAAGTGCATAAAAGGATTTCATTTTTTAATTTGTATTTATTCTTTTGTTTATTCTTTCAAACATTTTCAATTATTAAATTTCCAAGTTCGACAAATTTGCATGCAGAGGCTTTTGCTTTGAAAATTCCTCCTCCTGCGGGGGTCAATGGGTATGCGTACCTTTCTATTCTGTGTATAATCACAATTACATTAATAATATTTTAACCTGACCCTTGTAGTACAGAGAAATACTATTTTGAAAAAGGTCTATTTTTCTATCTCAGGAAGTAAGTAGTTTTCTGCTAAAACCATTTTGGAGATAATTACTGCTTAAGTTTCATACTTTGGTCTGGCTTATCATTTAAAACTAACCTCTGGTTTACTTCAATATAAATAACAGTGATTTTTTTTAATTTTTTTTTTTATTACTGATTTAATTTTGCCAAGTCACAGAAGCATTTTATTTCTTTGTAAAGATATAGAGAAATGGTCAATTTATAACCTTTACTGTTTTCTATTGCATTCAGGGTAATGATGGTGTCATGTCAAACATGACTAATCACAGACAAGAATTGGAAGTTTGGTCTGCATCTACTCAATGCTAATCATAGTATCAGACTTTAAGTTAAGTTAGGCCTTAAGAAACGGAGTTGAATTTAGTTGTGGAAAAAAAAATCCTTGTATCTATCATAGAGGATTTGAACCCATGCCTGTGGGACAGGGGTGGGGCCAGAAAGCTGGTTCCTCTCCCCCATCGGGGAGGAAAACAAAAGTTCCTTGGGGCGAAAACAAAATTGTATGTTTTTTTTACATAAAATTTATTAAATAAAATAAAGCCTTGAAACCCTGGAGTGTCATATTTTTCGGGGGCTTCGCCTCCTTGATCACTTTTAGAACATTTTGATTGACGCCCCCGTCAGGGACCTCAGACCCCGTCGGGCAAATCCTGGCGCCTCCCCTGCCGTGGGATTCGAAATCAAGCCTAGTACCACCTAGTTACAATGCATTGTATTTTTATCTAAACAATTTGAAAATTGTCAGACTTTAAATATTAAGCCCCTAGGTCAAGCTCTCCTGGATCCTCTATGACCACTTAAGATTTAGGCTCAACAAATGTATTCAGTGAAATAACACATTCAGTTTACTTATAATCAATTTCAATTAATGCTTTATTTCCTAAACAACACTGAAAGAGCAATGTAGACTGGGCTCCAGTCCCTAATCTTTGTCTTTAAATCGATTTTGGCATCAATCTCATTATATACCGTCCAAAAATAGCAAATACTAGGAAAACCTATAATTAGAGACTTGTGGCAGTACCTGCTGAGGATTCAACACTAGCCACTATGGGCCAGCTCAGGTAGGTCAAAACATCACTTTTAACACTGCACTAATAAACACATAAAGGATTGAAATCAGTGAGTCTTGGTTATTGGAGCATACATAGCGCCCTCTATATAAACATACACGAGTACCATTACAGTACTTGTTGTAATATAACGTACTGTAATAAGTAGACCACTCACTAAAAGAGAGCCTCTACTTGTAGCTACTAAATAACTACTGGCTTCGGCTGTAAATTTAAGTAATCATGCAATTTACTTACAAATTGTTGGGTATCTTGCGTATGTATGTAGGTTGTACATGAGAAATTTTCAAGTAGGCGTGTGACATAAAAGTTGCTTCTAAGGTGCGAGAATCATGCATCATTTGCAGGTGCAATATGTTGAGGCAAGGAGTTGTTAGTTGAGGGGAATCTCAAGCCTGTAGCCAGGATTTTGGTAGGGGGTTCTTTTTGATACTGAAAGGGCACTTACGAGCACCATTGGCTGGACCCCTGGGGGCAGCCAAGGGCCCCTGGGGGTCCAGGGCCAAAACCCAGGTGGGGGTCCAGCATTCTAAGCATTTACAGGTGTTACTTAATTGATTGAGAGGCCATACATTAAAAAAAGGTATATATTAAAGAAGTAATTTTTTGAGTTGGGAAAAGATAAAAAATGGTGACAACAGATCATAAACGCCGCCAGGTGGTTTACAGTGATTGCTCATGTTAAGCAGTATTGCTCCAAGTAAGCACTAGAAACTGAGGATGGCTGACTTTGAATTAAGGAAACCACTTATTACCTTTATAAACAATTATTGACCTTAATTAAGATTAAAGATTGTGGGTGGAACCAGATACCACATTGAATGTCCTTATCAACAGTGTTCTTTAGGAACAGTATTCATGTTTTTATCTGTAAAAATATCACACTTAGGGAGATGTGTATAAGAGACAGGACTTTAAATATTAAGCCCCTAGGTCAAGCTCTCCTGGATCCTCTATGACCACTTAAGATTTAGGCTCACAAATGTATTCAGTGAAATAAAACATTCAATTTACTTATAATCAATTTCAATTAATGCTTTATTTCCTAAACAACACTGAAAGAGCAATGTAGACTGGGCTCCAGTCCCTAATCTTTGTCTTTAAATCGATTTTGGCATCAATCTCGTTATATACCGTCGCTGGTGGCACTCTCCAAAATTAGCTAATACTAGAAAACCTATAATTAGAGACTTGTGGCAAGTCTAAGAGCAATGCAGTATCTGCTGATGATTCAACACTAGCCACTATGGGCCAGCTCAGGTAGGTCAAAACATCACTTTTAACACTGCACTAATAAACGCATAAAGGATTGAAATCAGTGAGTCTTGGTTATTGGAGCATACATAGCGCCCTCTATATAAACATACACGTGTATACCACTACAGTACTTATTGTAATATAACATACTGTAATAAGTAGACCACTCACTAAAAGAGAGCCTCTACTTCTAGCTACTAAATACTACTGGCTTCGGCTGTAAGTTTAAGTAATCATGCAATTTACTTACAAATTGTTGGGTATCTTTCGTTTATGAAGTATGTAGGTTGTACATGAGAAATTTTCAAGTAGACGTGTGACATAAAAGTTGCTTCTAAGGTGCGAGAATCATGCATCATTTGCAGGTGCAATATGTTGAGGCAAGGAGTTGTTAGTTGAGGGGAATCTTAACGAGAATATATTGTGGTAGAAGTAAATGAATTACAGTAGAACTCTCCTTTGGGACACTCCTATTAAGGGGAAACCCATATTTTGGGAACACTTCTTTGACCATAAAACAAATGAAGGTATATCTTTTAACACTACAGCTAACCCCTACTAAAGTCAGACTCCCCCTTTTTCCCCCAGTTTTTAAATATTCAAAAATCTGTATCTCATTCACCGTTCCCCAGTTTTTCATCAAACAACTTTTTTCTGTCTTAGAAAAATCGGTTCTACAACATATCTAAACTTTTTTTTCCCTCCGGAGCCTGACTTTAAGGGGAGACTTTTTTGGTCCTGAAGGGTCCCCTTAATATGGGTTCTAGTACTACAAGAATGACAGCTACTGCAGTATAGAGCAAAGCATGTTTCATGTAATATTATATACTAGGTCTCCAGTTTCTCTGTTTCAGCTTGAGGGCTGAAATGCAAGCACATGTCTTGTCTTTTGGAAGCGGCATTTAAGCAGGTCACAGTAAAGCATCAGTACAATTGTGTAAAAGAAGGTAATGGATTGTCTCCCAAGGCCCATTCAAGCAAGAATATCTTTTTGCATTTTCATCTCAGTACTGGTTTGCAAAAATTGCCCAAATGGTTGCATCTGAAATATTTCTGGAGAGTATTTTGGGTATGAAAATACACATAGCGTGTGCTTAGCCTAAGGCGACAGTAAATTATCATTCATTGATTCCTCAGATGTTTTTGTCCAGTGTGTTAAATAGTTCTGTAAATGATAGGTTCTGTTCCCCAGTTCTTTCTCGTATTCACAAAGGGGTCAAGGTACCTATCTATGTAATTTTGGATCTCTGTGTGTTTTTGTGATTTTGTGTTCAGGTCTGCCCAATACAAGATTTTTTTCATATAAATCTTCTCGGGCATGTGCCCTCTTCTTTTGATTTTGTTTCACAAACCTATCGTTTTTAATTAACTCTGTTATTCAATTGCAAATGGAAGAAAATAAATGTATTTTTGAATACCTCTAAATGGAAAATCCAACAGTTTAACTACATATAAATCATCATCATAATCATAGTAGGAACAGGCCCGTAGCCAGGTTCTTCCAAGGGGGTTGTTCTGTGAGTGAGGTCCACAGTCAAAGCCCCGGTGGGGTCGGGGAAACCCCCAAAGCAAGAGGTTTTTGTGCTTTATGGGTCTAAATAATGCTATAAAAGCAGATATGTTTGAAAATGTCTGTGTCTGGGTGGGTCTGCAGTGCATTAGTTGGGTTGGAGGACTTGTTTGGGAAATTTAAAGAGGGGGTTTTGCAAGAAAAGGGGGGTTTGCTAGAAAAGGGGGTTCTCCCGAAACATAAAACCCCCTGGATACGGGCCTGAGCAATGGGTACTTGAGTATGTTCTATGTATACCATGTTTAATAATAGTGTGTTCAACAAGATTTTATGAAAATGTTTGTTCCAGTGTACAACATAAATAAATAATGGAATGATATGTGTTCTAAATTGCATTGATATATGTTGCTATTGTTTAATGGAAGTTTACAGAAAATCTACAGTACTGGCTGCCTTGTATTTTTCTAACCTCAGCCCCATCTAGATGTGTATAAGAGACAGCCTTTTCCCCTTTGGCTAATTCTCACATCATTGTTTTACAGTACCTTGTTGTATCCCTAGGTTAAAAATCTACTTTATAAATTCCTATATTAATATTGTTACTTGAATCTGAGTTCAGATCTCAAGTCTCTTCTATCCTCAGTTATATATATTATATATTGAAATTGTTAAAATATGTAGCTTCTAAATTATTCTTTATTTAGAAACAATACTTTTGTAACAGCGGCACATTGGTGCTTCAAAGAAGAAAAAACAAACAAGGTTAAAAAAAATCAAGAAATATTACACTGGCATCTTTAATTACCCCCCATTCTTCCCTTCAGACTCATTTAATGTAGTACTAAAACAAATAGTTCAAGGAACTCCTTTATGTTTAACATTGTCAGCCTATTTATACCTAGGGAACTTAAAAATTTGTTGTTCAATGGATTGGTTAGACCATATCTTGGATATTGTAGTGTAGTCTGGTCCAGAACGTATACTCGTCATCTTCATTCAGTTCACATGTTTTTTAACATGGGAATTAGATTTATTAACAGACTTGACCGCAGAGCATCTATTACCATTGCTATTAGAGGCATGAACTGGCTGAATCTTAGATCACGCTGGTCTGTTTCTCTTCTAATATTTACAGATGCTTTCAAGGTCATGCTCCTGCACCAGTCCAAGATCTTATAATTAAAAGGAGCGATGTTGTATCCCAAAATGGTGGCAGGAGTATCAACAACCTCTATACATATAAATATGACGTGGAAGTGGGTAAAAATATGGTCAGATGCTCTGCGATGAAGTTGTGGAAACGTGAAACTAGCGCTGGCATCTTTACATTTGGTGTCAAGAGGCTTTTAGACCAGAGACAAATCTTCTTATGAATAATGTTTTTAAAGATGGTATTTGGAGATTTTTTTCTATAATTAAAAAAAAAAAAATGGGAGTAGTACTGCTTTTTGTGTTTCAATGTTTGTTTGTTTTTTTTTTGTTTTTTTTTTATGAAATGTTTCACTGTTTGTTATTTTCTTTGCTGGGATCTGCGAAGGACCAGGGATTTTATCCCTGAGCAGTCCCCTAGGATAAACAATAAAGTAAATAAATAAATAATAAATAATAACATGGGCTGACAGCATAACAACAAGATATAGGTGTGCCCTCCCCTCCTCCCCAACAACCACCCACCCAAATATCCAAAAGTTAAACTACAAAAACTATGAAAAAGGTTATTTAAATTGCAGTAATTACAGTTGTTGGAATACAAACATAAGTGAGAGTAAAATGGTTTGAAAAACAAATACTATACACACTAAATGAAACTATACTCAAAACAAAAACAAACATCTTCTTCTAGACGAGAGAATGTTAGTTGTAGTACAGAAACAGTAGGGTTCATAGTAGTAGTTGTAATTGTATTAGCATTCATAACCACAGTCTTCATCATTTAAGTTATTTCAAATGTCAGAATTGATTGAAGTTTCTTGTTTCGATGAAAAGACCAGTTGTGCTGCAAGAAATGGTCCTTAACTTTAGGAAGTGCCCGGCTCCATTATTTTCTCAATATCTTCCCGTCTGCGCAATGCCAATTTGTGTCAATGAATAGACACACAGATCTGGTTTGCATTCCAAATTTATTTCATTAGCTTAATTAAATTATCCTACTATCCTCCTAGAATCAAAATGAAGACATGAAAGACTGGTGAAAAGTCATTTAGTGGCTTGATTTTTTTGGTTTTTTTTAACTATGGTGTCTTAATAAACAAGTTTATTTTTGGATTAGTGTCCGAAACATAATTTGTCAGTAGACTTTTATCTGATTACTTTTGCATCAAATGCCAAAATCACTACTGTAAAATTAAGTATTTTGTTGGTATTTGATAAATTAAATTTCTGTCATTTACACTATTCCATTAGATGGTAGTGTACGTATCAGTATCAGGGTTGAATAAATAGGAATGAGTCTGTAGAAACTTTGTGAAACCAATCTTAGTAAGAAATTTGAGATTTTTACAGTGTAATTAAACATACAAGAATCACCCGTTGTCACATCTAATGTCCTATTTATTCTTAATTGATAATAATTAAAATTATCACAAGCCATAACGGTAGTAGGCCTCCATCTTTAAAGTACTAGAATTTTTTCTAGTGTTTCTATTTCAAGAACAGTTTTAGTGTCAGTGTAATGTATGTGTACACATTCTCGGATACCTGTCGGACACAGGCTGTGTTCTCAATATTCATTCACAGGCTAGTGAATGCTAGAAATACCAAAAACAGCAGGCACTAAATATGCTCTTTGGCCTTCCATATGTATCTAATTAAATTATAAATTGCTCCATTCATAGATGAAATTTGTCATAGAAAACATGTACAAAGCAAAGTTATGTTACGATAATGTTTTAATTTGGATGTTGATAATAATCTTATTGATGTGTACCATATTATATTGAATTTTAATTGACTTGTTTTTACAGGCTTATTTTATATACTACTTATGTTACTGGAAGGTAATAATAAAGTCTGATTCTTCACTTACCAAACAAGTGATGGTAGTTCTTTTGGATTAATTTTGTTTCAATCATAATGCAAGGTATACAAGGTACAACTTATCTCCCTCATAAAAATGTTTAACCATTAATAAGTTCCCCCAGGAAAATGGAGATGCATCATGCTATGTATTGCTCAATGTATTTATCTAGCAGAAAAAATTATTTTATAGAATTCTCTGCTTAAAGAAGCTGTTGGTTCCTCCACAGTTAACTAGTTCAAATGTATTCTTATAACTACTGGGCTAACCATCCACTCAATATGCCCTTTGTCAATGAATTCAGCATCGAGGAGCTTAATACTTGGAAGAATTTCATCCAGCCTATACATTAAGAAGCAACTCAAAACTTTTTTATTTGCCTCTTTATAGCTACTTTTTTCTTATTTTTTTTTTCAATTTCTCTGTTTCACCTCGCTAGCTAGTGTTGTTTGTTCCAGGTTAGGAGGCACCTGATCCCAGAAAAGATCAAGACTTAACCGATGCTAACCGGAGTACATAGACACAGATCTCCAGTTGGCGGTGATGGTGTAACCCCATATTTCAATTTGGGTGCTAGCTTGGTGTTTATTGTTTTGTTTTTTTGTTTTTTTTCTGGCTTTTTTCTTTGTGTTCTTGACTTCAATATTGTCTAGCGCATGAGACCTCGTTTATTTGCCCTATATAAGTCCATCTATTATTATTATTATTATTATTAAAGAACCTTCAGCAGTATATCAAGGGGCTTATTAGCATCATTTTACTAGGGTCTCAACTTCTAGAGTATTTTCCTGGAAATCAGTATTCAGTAATTTTGTCCTTGAATCACTTTAAATATTTTGGGTTTACAGCAGAGAAACAAACATGCTTGTAAAAACTTTAATTTACAATGTTTTCAATTTGACATACATGCTCCATTTTTTCAATGAGTTACAGGTCTGTATTACTAGTTGATTTTAATATTTTCAATGTGTAATAATGTGGTTTAAAAAAAAATTTGGGTGGGGTGGGGGTGTGGGGGACACCTTTTTTTGTGATAAAACCATCCAGTTGATATCTCTGCAATCCTTTGGGATGCAGTATTTCTTCATCCTTCGGTTAATGTTAATATTGACAAGAGGCAGTAAAAATTTGGGAAAAAATTACTGTAACTCGTCTGAATATATTGGTTTCCCACGCGATATTAGATTGTATCAAAGGCCATACAACATTTAATTTCCTGTGATGATTTCAAAGCTAATGTTTGGTTAATGTTAAGCAATGTAGACAGTGGTACGTCTATGAGTATTGACATGGGGAGCTGATGGGTGTGGGAAGGCTTATTGGGGGCTCCAGGTTTAATGGAGTGAGAGCTAGCTGGTACAAATTGTGATGTCAGATAATTTTTAACTAATTGAGTATAATATGTTTTGCTCAAGTATAGGAAAAATTATTTATAAAGTAGAGCAAATAAAATTTAAAAAAATGTTATTGACTTCTGTTGCCATATAGGCCTATTGATCTCATTATAGATATAGGGTTATTATAAGTAGACTGTAGGGCCTGTGGTGACACCGGTGGGGAATCAAGGGGGACAATTTCCCTGTCAGATACATCTAACGCAACACAATTCATAATTGTTAATTAGACGATCCAATCAGAGTACAGTTTTGTGGTATAAAAGCACTACTGTGTTTTGGGCCACATTAAACTTTAATATCTCTTCATAAACTTCACCAGAAATTTCATTCAAACACATTTGTGTAAATGCTGACCATTGACTTTTGGAAAGTAGAAACTTCTGTCGACACAAAAGAATGACTGGAGTCTACCTTGTCCCCCTCCCCCTTCCAATTATTTTTTTCCCTATTACTCAAATGAATTATGTCAGTTTGAATAGTCTGAGTTCATTCTGGCTTAATAGACACAGGTAGTGGTTTAGACACGCCTACAGGTTCGGATCTTAACTTCAAGATCTACTCCACGCAATTGTTACTTTAGCACTTATCAAAACACACTTCTGATACCGCAAGTGTTAATGGCACGTTTTTACTGTCAATGGAAAAAATATTTTTAGAAATGCTTCTTTATAAAAAAAAAAAATGTCTGGCAATCACAGTAAGAGATAAGAGACTAGAAAGCAATAAAAGTTTATTGGCAATCAGAATCGGTGCTTACTACTGATAATCCAAACACAATTTTGTATTACAATTTCTTCTTACTACCTCTGTCTATATGATGGTTAATGGTTATTAATTTATAGAGCGCAAAATACAAAAAGTCTCTAAGCGCTATCAGGCAAGTGTAAAGATATATACTTGTCCACATGCTGTAACTAAATAATAATAATAATAATAATAATAATAATAATTGTAATACCCTGTAATAGTAATGATATTATTAATGTGTAGTTATTTTTTATTTTGAATAATAATATTAAAAATACAGTTTAGGAGATGGAAAGTTTTACAGTTTAGGATATGGAAACACACTGCAAGTTTAGGCCTACCATGTTGAATTTTCTATAATTCAATGTCATATTATTATTAATTTCCTCCTTTTAATTATTAATTAACCTATTCAGTTTGTTTTATATCAGTATTGTATGAGTTTTAAATTTGATTAAAGTATGTCATGGTTTGTCTAATAAATGTATTTTTTGTATTTTGTGCATACAGTGCATGAACTAAGAAATGAATTTTTTTTTTTTTTTTGACAATAAGTCAATAAGGGCCTTGCGAGGATCTGCCTGCGGTCTCAGTTAGGTGATTTTTAACTACTTGAGCATACTTTACATGCCTTGAACATCTTGAGTTGAAGGAGGGAGTTACTGGGAGAGATGGGAAAGGGATTCTAGATGTGTCACTGGTCTCAGGTACAGGGGGATTGTTGGGGTTGGGGAAAGTTGTACATAGCAAGCAGTTTTTGACACCTTGTAGTCAATTTCTGAAAGGAAACTAAAAACCTTCTTTTAAACATTTGTAGGCATTACTGGCGCCATATAAATTTGTTAGATTGATTGACACAAAAAGCTGTAAATGAATCATTACTAAATATATCTTATATATTTTTTATTAACATTCATCATAAATATCATTAAAGTAGGGCCTAATATTTCTTAAAATCAATTAATATTTCAAAAAGGAAATATATAAATACACTTTTAAGTCATATATCTAATGAAGGGCAGACCCACGTAAATATCAAAGGAGTTTGCAATGTAATTTTTTTTTTTTTTGATAATTATATTTTATATAAATATCAAAATTTAATAATAAAAATGATATAAAAATGTATGGAAAAGATAAATATATGTAAATTTGTAATGTAGTACTGAATTCTAAAGATAAAGATCTATTATTAAACTTGGGGAACATATCATTCACTGCACACCTTAACACAGTAAATGAGTCAAAACGGGACCCCGTTTTCTCACAAAATCGACTATATAATTTGAATGGTTTCATTTGGCAATCTGGGGCGATCGGGTTATAAAACTAGATGTTTTAAGCTTTATAATCATCTATGTATTCTTACAATTAATGCAAAATTGAGTCATCATTTTTCTTTCAAAGTTTACTACCTCTTGTGCTTTTGCATAAGAAAAAGGTTAAAATTAGAGTGTTTTTTTTGGTATACTTCCTGCTTCTTTTTACCATGACTCTGCAACGACAGGTCGCTAAACTTCGGGGTGAATGGTCAATTGTAGCTCATAAATTAAGCTTTCTTGCCATGTAAGTCCTATGCTGGTTGCTTAAATAACCACTGATCATTTTTTCCTTAAAATTTTGTATTTAGAACTGTTTTTACCCTGTCTATGAATGACGTCACGCACTTAAGGCCAATAGCAGCTACAAATTTCGATTTTTCTGCGGTTAGTGCGTCAAATTTTCCTGAATGAGCTTTTGTCTAAAATAGGGGAAAAGTTTTCATTATGCATTATTGAGACCTGAAATTTTCACAGGTAATTATCTTAAAATCGACAATAATGTCAGTTACATTGTTTTGGCTCAGGACGGCCGACATGTTCATCTTGTTTGTATTACAGTAGTAATTATATGGAAATTGGCATGTTAACCAGAGAATGTGTTGGCCATTAACAACTGGAATCAACCAATTCAAAAAGGAAAGGTTATTTCTGGTCTTGAAGAACAATTCTTAATTACGCCGATCATCTATAAAACATAATATTAAAACCAGTGGATGAAGGTTTTTACAACGTCATAGGAAATGTCAACTTTTTCACTATTAATTGCTTGGGTGCGGCTGTGTGTGTTAAAATCAAAAAATCATTCTATTGTCACCCTTGCCTCACTCTAGAAATGTGATTCTTTAGTTTAAAAAAATCCTTAAATTCACTTTTCAGTCCATTAAGACAAAGAGCTTACAAAATAGTGAAGTAATTCTGTATGTTAGTATTATGGCACGACAATCACTGTGGTATTGCCCACAAACACTGTTCTATCGTTAAATTTAACATGTTTGTCTATTTAACAAATACCGATTCATGGCACAGATTTAAGTGGATAGTGAATGATTATCACCTAAATCATAAGTATGAACTGGAGATCCCTCAGTGTGAGTAGAAATCGAGAAGGAGTAATATAGTACGACGAAAAAAAATGACAAGTCTGTATCAAAAAGTAACCTTGCACACATTGGCATTATACATGAAGGGCAGAAAGACAAGCATATTCTTTATTTATTATGCTTCATTTTACCTGAAATAAAGTTCCTTTGTTGTCATGGATACAATGGTACATTCATGATGTTTCTTGTCAAGAACCGGAAAACAGGTGATTTGTGTTGATTGAGAGATCCGAGATCTAAGGATGTTCAGAATATAAACACTGAACAGACAAACGGAAATTAAAAAACATGCTGTAACTCATGCAACATTTCACTCAAATGAGTAGTTGATAAATATTTCTTTATTAATTAAAATATTCATAAAATTCTAATTTATAAGTTAACAAAAAGGAAAGCACATTGTAATTGTTTAGCAGAGGAAACAGAATTTTAATTTATTAAAATAATTATTAAAATTAAATATTAACAGTAAACTCGAAAATGGATATATAGTATACCTATTATTTTCTTTACTCTCTTTATCATTCTCTTTATAAAAATAATTGAAAGATCACTGATTATTCGTAAATAGAATTTGAGAATTGTAACTCCCAAAAAAACTTTTAAAAACTTTTTATCACTAAATAATTTTTTTAACATTTTAAAACAGATTTGAATTTAGGGACTTTGATGGATAAGCAGTTGTATTGTATATTATTATTACATTCCAGAAAAAAAAACAAAAAACAAAAAAAACAATAAGAACTATTAAAAAAACTCTGTATATAATCATTAAAATAGTGAGCTGAATAGCATGGTGGTTAAGATCCTTGCCTTCTAATCCCATAGTCCTGGGTTCAATTCCTGTCACAGCAGGCTTTTTCTCACGACCAAAAACAACTTCACTCCCTAAGCCTCGATAAGAGACTCCATTTTAGATTTTATCATTTAATTTGGAGATCAGAGTGTCTTGCTCTAGACACTCTCCAAGCAATTCATCCATTGTATATATTCATCTATGTTTCGAATTGGTAATAAATAAATAAATAGACTTGGTTTATAAAGTGTCCTTCCATCCTGCAAGTGGCGAGTGCACTTGCTGTTGGATGTGAAGGAAATAGAAAAAAAAATGAAAAAAAAAAATAAACAATACAGGATAATATACATTATTATGAGTGGGTCATGGAGAGTACAGGCTTGAATACTCTTCCTTTTAGTTTTCGAAAGGTTTCTGGTGTCTATTTTGTGGTTAGTATGTGACTATCATTGCTACTCTACTTTTTATCATTGTCTGATCTTCAATTTTTTTTTTTTATAATTGTCTGGTTATAAGGAAGACGGCACTTTGTGGTTAACATTATTTATGAAAGTGTTCTTTTTTTTTAAATCCAATTTTTTACTTTCAAAGTTATACAGTTATAAATATATAGATATCCATTGTATATACAACATAGTAAATCGAGTATGAGTATCTTTCAAAAAATTGATTACCTCCCAATTCAAGGCTGCAAAAGAATACAGGAAAGTTATTTTGTAATATTTTTAACGTCGACCGACGCGATTCGATAGAGAATGCGACGCCACTACGCACGCACAACAGACCGTTTCTAATGATGATCCGTTCAAACTGCCACCGACAATCAGCAGACGGCGTCGCGTCGCCTAGCGCTGATGGGGAGCAGAGTTATATTCGTCATGGCGATGGTCGTACAAAGCAGTGAGAGCACGGGTTTAGACCTCCACTTGAGATTGTCAGATTTAAGATATTAATTTGCCAATTCAACCAAGATTAAAGACAAATTTATTTTATATTTAAAATAACAGAAATTCATTTGAAGCTCAGACAAAAGTTGACTAAAGTTATTGCGATTGTATTTCATAACTGTCGTCTAAAAAAGTACAATTTATTTTGTCATAAACCATAAAATCTCCTCCAGGGTTTTTATAGCCTGGAAGCCTGACTACATGTAGAGGCCCTAGACAGGCCACTTGTTTTTGACTCTTGTCTGCAAATTTGTGGAGCCAACTATGCTCCCTAGTGCCAGCAGTAATCCTGTTCTGTACATATAGTTGAATATCATTTGTGCAATCTGTTTTGTTTTTTTTGTTGTTTTTTTTTGTATTGATATTCTAGCTATTGTACTATAGTAACATTTGGCCTGGAGTCCAAAAAGTGATGGTCATCAGCAGTTTTAGGGTCAATTGTGGTCCGATTAAAATCCTAAATCATCAACACCATTTGACATTTCCTTAACAACTGGTACAGGGCTTATAAATGGCTATTTTTAATATTATCTTGCAGTTTTCAGACTACCTTGTGTGTCCTCCCATAAGTTCAGCTAGCCTTGTCTAAATCCTTTACCTGTTTAAACCATTGAAGGAAGGAAGCAGTCAGATAATACTCATAGTACCCTATATTGTTTTTACTCAGTCCATGGGTACTGACCTCGACGGTGGTCAGATTCAGCATTTAAAATTTTGTTATATTTAAGGCAAGACTATTTTTATACATTGTTTTAGCAAATTTACATTTGTTAACGAGCATAGGAGGGCAGAAAAAAATGTTTTGTCCAAAGCATCTAAGCAGAGGATAATAATAACTAAAAAGTTGTTGACGAATGTAAACAGTGTGGTAATGCGATTAATAAATGCTTTAAATTTATCTAATTATGGAAGAAATATAGATATCTTATTTTTTGAGATTTCAAGGCAGACACTAAGGGCCCATTTATACAACACGCCTTTACACGTCTTATCAGAGCGGCAAAGTTAAGTATGTTGTATAAACGAGTTTGGATTCCGTGTGATTACAAAACCATCTGGAAAAAAGGCTACTTGAGGAATCGCCAAATTTGGCCGGTTCGTGACCCTGGCAATGCCTACTTCTTCCCGTGGGCTACGGTGAGCATTAATCAACTCGACAGGTCACTATTTCGGTAAAATAAAAAGTATCGCTGGAAGCATTTAGTGATTTTCTTGTATTTTACCTTTTTGTTGGTTTCACTGAATACTTTTTATTTTTTAGTATTGTTCTGTAATTTTATTTTGGATTTGTATATTTCTGTGATATGACCTTGCTTTTTAGGCCTTTTTTTGTGCCACTGATATAAAAGTGTACATCCGAATAAATTAATAATATTATAGATTATAATATTTCTTTGTAATCAGGGGCGGATCGAGAGATGTCCTTTTTCTTTCTTTCTTTCTTTTTTTTTTTCCCCAAAGTGGGGGGGGGGCCTGTGCCAGCCCCCCCCCCTAAATCTACCCCTGGTAATTATCACTCGGCAAGTAACGCGACGAAATCAAGCACATGTCATTCTTGTCTTGTCACTCCGCAATTCCCCCCTCAATTTGTCTATTTTAGCCTATCATCAGACAGAAACAGTCAAAAGATCGTCTTCTTCCATGGTACTCAACCATTAGCAATGGTAAATACAATAATTAGTGAAGTAACAACAAAATAGGATTACGAGAGAAAATATTAAGGGAATATTAACACAATCGATCAACTGTAAACAATCCACTCCTCTTCCAAAAAAACAAACTGTGCAAATTCAGCGGAAGGATAGTAGAGTTGCACTGTTGGTTTGACAATGTATCCCAAAATACATTGCGTCATACGATACATTCGGTGTGTAACACACGTATTGGCGTGTTGTATAAACGGCGAAGTTTGGAGGGTTACCTTGGGTAGTGAAAATACATTCAAGGACATAAAACCAAGTTTGTGGTTAGTGTGTTGTATAAACACAATCTAACTGCGCAAAAATAATTTTATTTATTTTTTTTTAATAATGATTATCAGCGGGCAGCAGGTTCGCGAAACGAGTTATAAAAAAGTTTTGCCACATAAATTTTCTTTTTCTGGATTTGATAAACGAAACCATCTAGTACACAATTATAAGCAATCAGGGATGGAAAGTTCAGACTGTGAGTTCAGTAAATATGTTTATAAGTACTAGTTTCTATATTTTAGCCTATTGGCACTATTTTCAGCAGCCATTAACTTGGTATTGATGCTTTTTTTACGGTTCGTAATGTGGTGTATGACAATAGTCAGTGTATGATTTAAAGTTATGGATAAGGCACTTGATGGAATGATTTTGTCATGTAGGCTATAATCAATTAGGATTTATTGCTTTTCGTTTTGAAGTAAAAAACCCAGTCAACTTTATAGCTGCATTTGAGTTGAAAAGGTCAGTAGTGAACAATTGAAAACTAATTTATATCCACTGCCCAAAAAAAAAAGAATGGTATAAAGATGAACCTATGGCATATCACGCTATATTCACAGTAGCTGCAACCTCAAGAGTCAAAGAGAAGTATGTCGCAGCAGCCTATAGGAAGTAATACTGAATAGCGAACTACTGTATTTTGAAAGTACTGTAAACTTATACTGGCGCTGTATTGGGCTATTGGACTGTCTATGGAAAGTTTTAGGATTGACCGATCTTGGTCTCAAAAACCAAGATAAGATAACAGTTGATAACTTATTATATTTGCAGATGTTGACCTGTTAAGTGTCTGCTTCTTCTTCCAGTAAGGTCATGTAAAAGTTGTTATTGACCTTTTAAATTCCCCCTTGATGGGTTCCCCGATGGCTGGGCCAGGCTTCTCCTACTGTTGGGCACTGCTTTGCCACGCCTGAGAAACAGTGTTTGAATGAATAAAGGAACAATGATGTAAAGATTGCATCGGGCGTATCTATCAACAAAAAAGTTCCTAATCTAAGGTTTGAAAACGTTGCCCTGGTGGGAATTAAACATCAGAGTTCCTTATTGGAGCACTATCTCTATATAATTATTTGATTATTAATTTTATGCAATTTTCTTTTTTGAATTAGACATGCTTATATTGCGTTAATATTATTTCAACATCAACTTCATCATCATCATCATCATTGCTATCGTCCTCGATACCATGGTTCCCGTGACAATATTGTCCACATTTTGATTTATTTCAAAGTTCAAAATTTATATAAATATGACAAGTCTGACACAGATCTCCAAGGTAAAAGTTCAAATATATTTACAGCAAAGTTAGGTTTTAACCACTGATGGTTAACAGTAACCTTGGCCAGGTTTTTTTCCTTAACATATATCTGGTTATTTTTTATTTTCCAGATGTTCACATTATGCCAGCATCTGTTGATTCTTGATTCCCTCTGGCTCTAAATCGATTCCATTGATTGATTCCAGCCTTCCTGTTCCCATGAATCCAGGACTTTGAATTAGGTAGCATATATATTAGCCTTCTTTATTACATTCAATTTTTTGTCATTATTTCCTTTAATTCATACTTCATTGTTTCCATTTGAACATACAGATTTTGTTATTGTTTAATAGTTTATTAAAATTA
>NW_022699919.1:98145-157719 GCF_011630105.1 Anneissia japonica | reverse complement strand
TGAAATGAAATGAAATGAAACTACTATACTATTGCATATAGTAATTATTAATCTTTCCCATGTGTTACTGAAATTGGACAACATGTGAATGAATAATAAATGTGAAAGTACAGTATTGATAGTGTCGGAGGTGGTCCCTTGTAAATTTGTAAATGTGACGTGAATAGCGTAAATTTGACCTGAGTAAGGGTGAAACTTCAGGTCTTGATCTAATCATGAGCTAGTTTAATGGCTCTGTGATCTAATTATGCCAGATTATGTATTTCGGCCCCTCTCAATTCATGTGAAATTCTAAATATAGAATACTGACATACTACAACTACAGACAAAATATGTGTTTGCTGATAATCTCATAAAAAGTGAAGCATTGATCTGTTTAATCTTATGGATACAGAGTTAAAATTAATATAAAATCACATTTTAGTATGGTAGAAAGTTGTATCATTTTATTTCGTAGACTTCGAAAGTGTTGAACTAAATCATTTTTTTAATTGGTTTGCTGTTTAATGTTGCATTTTTTGTAATTGTGTTGAGATGCTGGACCACAATGGAAACATTGCCTGCATCAAACATGTAATCCAGAATAATTTTGAAATATAATTTTGATGAGTTTTATGTTCATTTTGTCATTGATAATTGTCATAGCACTGTGTTCAGATACTGTCCCGGTAAATGTCTGGCCCAGTACCTGAAAAAAATACTTCAATTAGCTAAATAATAGCAGGGACTCCCCAGTCTGGTAGCGAGGCCAACCCTGACTATATAATATTGTGTTCAACCCATGAACCTAGCTCCGGGTAAACCGAGACACCTCCTAGTAAAAGGTGAGGAAACTTTGACTAGCCCAACCCTACACCTGTACTAGCGTTAGTATTATATTAGGTGGGCTGACTCTGACTAATATTAATAACACGAAATGATAACAAAAACATACATATGCTGCGATTAAGGACACATAATCCCTTGGTACTGTCAAAGCAGGTCTTTCCTCAATGATTTCAGGCTTCTATACTATTGAGACTTGCTATCTGATTATATTGCCATATTTAATATACATAACATTTTCACAAGGTAATTGTTTTTTTGCAGATTTCTTTACCAGGTACTGTATTACACTTTAGGGTGATATTGACAATAGAGAAAGTAGGCATAGTCCCAGTTTTGGATAATGTACACAAATTCTACTTTGCCCACCCAATTTTTGCAAAGCATTCTCTGCTGTTCAGGTTGGTTATGGTGTGATATGCCTACAGTTTATGCCACATTTATTTTGTGTTTTTGGTATATTATGTTCTTGAAAACAATTCCTGCTTTAAACCTTGAGGTTGTGGGTCTGAATCCCACACCTGTTCAATGTGACGTTCGTATCCTTGAATAAGTCATGTTAGCTATCAGTCCTTTTTGGCTCTCTCAGTTCATGTTATTATTTATTTGGTCAGAAAAAGAGGGACTAGTGCCAGTGAAAGAGTGTTGTGGATTTAATCAAAGAGCTTAAATAGCAGAAGAATGAGCTGTTCCGCATATTTGCTTTAAGATCGATGGAACATCCGCCCTCCCGCAAATGGGGTAAAATTTGAATATTTTACTGAATGGAGAAACTACAGGAAACAAACAAACCAGAGCGGCACCTATATTATTACTATATAGCGCCGCCGCGTGGACGGGGTAAAATTGCTCTCCATGTACCCACAATACCTTTCGAACGGATGTTCATCTATATTGGGAAGCTGCTCTGTCTTCTGCTATGTATTATCTTTGGTTTAATCTCCACCCAGAAGTATAAATAGGTACCTGGTAAGATGATGTAGCATTAGATGTCTTGATCTAATCCATGGTACATACAGTAATACACTGCAGCGTATTTACTTGTCATTATCTATCCAATGGCGCACAGTTTCTTCAGTTTGTTAAAGATGCTAATACCGAGCATTGTTGTTATTAATAATTGATTTCATTTTTAGATTCCTGGACGGTGTCAACAGAACATGACAGCAGCACGCAAGAGCAACATGGCATTCTGTCTCACAGTGCATGCATCATTTGCTGTTTGTTCTGTAGCCTGCATACGCATAACATACCATTGATTGGTCAGAATCCAAGGATCCCAAGTCTCCCAGAATTCCTGAAGTCAGGATGGCCTCCCACACTCCTGCAAGCTAGAAAGAATCTCACAGAAAATAACCCCTCTTCCGCAATACCAGCTGTACGTTTTTACCACTTTATTATCAGTTGTCTCACAGATGTCAGTGCCGATACCACCATTCGAACCAAAATAAAATTGTTTTAAAACAGCTCATTTTTAACCAGATCGCCTGGAATAGATTTCTTTCGACTTGAGAATCTGTTTTGTCACACAACGGTTTTTGGAAATTGTAAATGGTTCTGTGGTGAGTGACCAGTCTGTTGAGAAGCCCTCTGGACCCCCCTGTGGCCCCTAGGCGGCTGCCTCAGCCAAGTGAGGCTCGCTTCGCCCGCCTATTTTTTAAGAATGTTACTTCTTTTTCTTTTTTTTACGAAAGTAAAAGAAATATACTATAACTTTTATTCTTTTGCATTGAGCAAGAAGTCTCCAACCTCCCATGTTGTAAGTCCTAGTAAGTCTACATAGTGATTAATTGCAATCAACAGAGTTGGAGCCACTTAGCACCGTTCTAGTGCTACTCAGTTTTGTAAGATTGTTGCCAGGTTGGACAGTTGGCAAAGCATCATTCAACAATACAGTATATATTGGACTAAAGTTTCATATCACATGAATCAATTACAAGCCTCAAGAGAGGGAAAAGTTCATAGACGTATGCATGGTATAATTGTATCTTTCATAGACCATAACAATGCCACACAAGACCTTAATTAAGCTTCCTTTGGTGTGTGATTTTAGTAGAGGTTAGTTTGTCCCCAATGATGCAATTAATGAAAGCAACAAGTATTTTTATGGTGCATAAATAATTATGTCTATAACTGTCATACAAAGTAAAAAAAAGTAATAAAAATAACTGTCCAACATGTTTAGTGATGGCAGTCTACATTCATATTTATGCTGGCTGAAAATGTAAATATCCTATCTAATAATCTATCTGATGCATAGATATCTGCAATACTTTTTCTTTATTTCTTCTCTTAATTCTTAAATTATCAAGTGTGAAGTTAGAGATTATTCTAATAATTATCTTTAAATCCAAAACTGAATTGTTCCTAGCTGTGTCTCATCGGAAATCATTTGATTTACTTAAATGAGCAATTCGAAAAGTTTCATCAAATTTTTTATGATTTTCCAGATTTTACCAGATAGTATATGTCAACAAATGTAAAAAACTCTGATTTTCACTTGTTTTTTTTTTACTTTTTAGTCTGCATGTTTGTGATAAGTCTTCTAGGACCCACCTGTGAAATCTAAAATGTCAAATGATGGAGTAAAAGTTGAATCCTTCAAACATAATCCGCCCACTGGGACGGTCTGTTGCTGCAAAAATAAGAGAAATTGAAGCAGCAGCTTTAATTTTTTTTTTTAAGTAGTACGTTTTATGTTGGAAAGTGTTATCAATCTAAACCATATGAATACAAATTTCCTCAATAACATCATTTGTCAGAAGAATTATATATTTATTCATTGGGGATTGTAGGACTGACCTATGTACCTTCAATATATATTTTGTATTGGAGAATTGAGAAATATTAGAGGTCTACCTAGAGCAGGGAGTTGAGTATGACTCAGTTTTCTGTCCAAAATTGTTGGTGAGTTTGCAAGTTCACTTACTTGAACCTAACTACAAACACAATACACAACTAAGGTGGTGGTGCCAAGGGCAATAGAATGTGGAGGGGGGAGCAAACCAGAGGCAGGGAAAGTGTTCGGGAAGGGGTAAGATAATTTGACATGTATCAGCAGCTAAGAATCATAGTCTAAATAGGAGAATGTCATATTTATATTTAAACATTTTTAACATATACTTTTAATTGTTAATCAAAAAAAAGCTTGTGAAACAGATGATGTATTTATTAAAATGCTGCTTTATTTGGAGCACTATAAAGTAAGGTTGTGCAAACTCACTCAAGTTTGTTGTTGATTTATGTTGAAGCCAGGTGGCTAATCAAAACATAATTGTATTTTGAGTATATTTAACTGTTACATAACAGCTAGAAACATGTTAATGTTGAAAAGCTGAACTTATATGTTTCTTCAAACACATCAAAAGTTTGGGTACATCAGATCATATGTTTTTACGAATATGAATTTATTACCAGGGCAGTAAAGATGTCTGGAAAATAATACGTATAGGTGTAATTTTGCCCTGCCTGACGTGGAAATGTACTGAATATGTGGAAGTGTACTGTCAGTACATGGGAAAATAATAGCCTACATGGTATGATTTATACAAAGTGTCCAGTTCACCTAAATATAGGGGTCAGTAATAAATTTAAAGATGGTTGAATTGGTACAGATCTTATTTTTTTAATTGGAATAGTATTTTTTTGGCTTTTTAATAGACATAGATTGTTTGTTTTCAATTTCAAGAATATGTAGGCCTACTCAAAATATACTTTTTTTATAAGAACCAGTAAAATTTCTTGTTCTTATTTTTTTGCCAATTTCAGTCTCAAAATGTTCTTATTTTGTTCTTATTTTGAACACACTATTTCAAACATAGAGAATTATTATTTTACAACAGTACATATAGTCACACCTACTGCAAATATGACACAGATAAGATTTATTAGTTTTTGTGTTTAAAAAATATAGAAACCTCATTTGACATTTTACCTCAGCTTCAATTTGCTCTTATTTTGTTCTTAATTTTAAGCAATTTCAGCCTCAGTGTTCTTATAAAATGTGTTCTTACAAAAAAAAGAGTGTACTATATTATTGAAGTTTGATAAAATAGTTTAATACTCTCACACTAGAACATTCCTATTGTTAAATTCTCAGAAAACCTTTGGACAGACACTATTTGACGGTTGATAGTGCGTTGCCTTGCCAATGATACCACATTATACTTCCCAGTCCACTCCTAAAGGGCTTTTCCTACTACCTGTATTTCGTTTTTACCACAAAAATGCAGAAAACAACACATGTGTAATCATATTAATTGTGATTTCACACAATGGCAAAAAATCAGATAATAAATTTTGGTGATCTTTTATCAGAGGTCTAAACATTTTAAGACCAGTAGCGTATCCAAAAATTACTCGCGCCCAAAAAAAAATCAATTGCAGGTAGTTAAAAATCACCTTATTTTGCGAGTTAGCACCCCTCAATTGATCATCAAGCCTCCCCCCCATTTCACCTTTGCCCAGTCAATATTGCGTCCTCTCTGGCACTATTGAGTGGACTTTTCCCTGTCGTCTTTTAGAGCACAGCGCGATTTTGCTAAATGGTAGTTCAAGTTCATAAGAATTTTCAGTAAAATAGGCAGCGCAAGTGTCTCATGTCTTGAAGTGGCTGTGGCACCCCCCCCCCACCTCCCCCGTTTGGTTGGTATGCAAGTGAGCTCCCCGGGGTTGCAACCCATTTTTTGATTTAAAATTTGATTCTATTTTATTCAACATTTTTAGTTTTAGTCCAATAACATCAGGGCTCTTTTTCAAAATGAATGCTGTAAATTTTGGGAATTACTACTATAAAACAATAAATAGGACCACTGTAACACAAGTCTGTGTAATGAGGAGTGTATTAACCGGGATTTTTTTAATTCAATAGAAATCATTGAGCAAAAACTAAAGTACAAAATAGTACAAGAACTATTTTAACCTTAGAAATTATGCAGACATAGACATTAATTGCAGATGTACTGAGAACTTTCCAGTTATCCTAGACAAGGCACAAAACAAATGTTAACCTTCTTGCTAAAGTGTGTCAATTTATATTTAGGGTCTACTGGTCCAGATGCAGTACTTGAGTACCGTACCAGTACTGTAACTTTTTTTGGTAAGTTATGATTTAAAACATATTGTGGTAAATACTGTACAAAAAAGGTTTTAGTCTTATTGACTCTTATAATATGCATATAACGTAAAACCTCGAATAGACGTTCTAGGCTTCCTTTTTTTTGTTGCAAAATTTGGATGGATTTTTTTCGAGGCTACTTTTGCAAAGTAAAGAGGGGGGCTTCTTTTCAAAATGAATGCTGTAAATTTTGGGAATTACTACTATAAAACAATAAATAGGACCACTGTAACACAAGTCTGTGTAATGGGGAGTGTATTAACCGGGATTATTTCACCTAAACTACTGTGTAAACCAAGCGTGTATTTAATTTATTCTGTTTCTTTGAAATTCGTGTATGTACTGTACTATCTCAAAAAAAAAGAAAAATTAAAGAGGGGTGGGCTTTAATTCAAGATGGGCTTTTTCTTGGGCTTACTGACTGAATGCAAACATATCTAATAGGGCTAAAATGTCCTCCATGGGTTAGATACAATTTTGTTTAATACTTTGTTTAGCAAAGCTTCCTCTACCCAGCCGCAGATTATAAATAAAAATATATTATATTTTAGGCCTGTTGCCATGAAAAGAATACACCAAAATTTAAAAAAAAAAATTTTTTTTTTTTATTACATGCCACTATAAATTCTCTTGATAAGGAATCTTTATTATTTCTTCACAATTAAATATAGTGGTATCTATCTGATTATCGAACATCACATGATCACATCCCTTATAAGTCTGCGCAAGCCTTATAAGAAAACAAGCACTCTCTGTTATTTTCAGCTCACACTTTCACATGTATTTATTCATCAATATCAATTTTCTTCTTTATACAGCAGTATGGTAGAGCCATTTTGCGATTAAAAAAAAACAAAATTTTTTTTGTTTCTTCTGAAACCCTCTTAAAGGGATTATTATGATTCTCCAACAAATGATGTCATACTTATGTAACTCTTCTGATTGGTCATCGATACTAGGTGAAGCACTTTCCTAATTGTGATTGGTCAGTTGTTTAGGCTACCCTGGTAAAGAACTTACTGGTACCTGGTATTTTTTGTGTGAACTATTTCAACATCCAAGGAATGTTTATTTAAATTTATTAATGATAAAATAATGAGTTAATTCATTTTTAAATAATTAATTTCAAAAATTAATTTTTATTAATTAATTTTTAATTTCATTTTTAGTATAAATGTGAGGCAATTAGTAATTTAAGATAAATTTGAAGTGAATGATTTAGAAAGTAAGAAATTTGTCATTTTAACAATTAACATCAATCGCTAACTTTGATGCAATTATTATTAACAATAAAGCTAAGTTGATGTATTTCAAAGTTTAATTGTAGAAACTTGCTTGCCATTGAAAACCAAAAGTAGAACTTTTTTGGATGCCTATGCCAATTACTGTATGTTGATAAGGTCAATCCAACATATTAGGTCATACCAGCCATCAGCTATTAACCTAACTGTTATGTTTTTGCCTTAAAGTGTAGTGCTAAAATTGAGAACAGGTCATGACCCAAATTTAGAACACAATCTGGCAGATTTAAAACATAGACAATCTTTATTGATCAATGTTTTTGGCATGGAAGTTGCCACATAGAGGACATTAATCGAGGCCCAACTTTTTTGAAATTATTTATATTAATAAATCTTTAAAATTGAATAGAAACTAGTTTTATAAAGTTTTAATTTCAATCATATTCTTTTATATTTGTGAGAGCCAGTCTGTATTTTTTTGTTTTTTGCCCAGCTGATTGGATTGGATTTTTTCGGTATGAGGTACACAGAGGTTAACCCACAAGTTTTCTGACTTTCGTGGGTTACAGTATCTGTCTGGAGGGCAGGCCACCGGGAGACATCCCCTACTTAAGTAGAAACTGAGTTAAACTGCTCTCTTTTTCATCATTGTATACTTATAGAATTATTGATAGATAATGTTCAATCTTATGCTCCCTGGGAAATATTCCCAGTAGTAATGCAGGTAATGTAGCACCAGACAAATTTCATTCCAAGTTATTTACTTCCTACCATGTACCCACTTATACTCCTCAGTGGAGATAGACAAGCATGGATAAAATATCTTGCCCAAGGACACAATCATTGTGACCAGTATCTCAAAGTCACGATCATATGATCTGATGTTACGTTCGTAAAGGTATTATGATTACAGCAATATTCAAACAGTGGAGTGGAGTTCTCCAGTCCCCAGTATCTTGGGCTCAATTTCTGTCATTGTAACAGGAATTTTTCTCTTCACCAAAAACAAGTCCACTCCCTAAGCCTCACCTTATGTGTATGTTTGTCTTGTGGAGTGACTCCCAGTCAGGGCCTGTTCGAGCAAAAAACGCCAACCGCATTCCGTTTATTTCACCGGGTAATCACGCTGAGCACTCAGCTGGTGGTCGACTGTTCGAGCAAGTTTTAGCTCACGGTAAATACGTGTAACAAAACTACTCCGGAAGTAAATTTCAATTTATCCCATGTTGGTCAACAACCCATTCTTTGTTTACTTGCTACTGCTGCTATAACCGGCCCACGTCGTACACACAGCGCGGCATGGTGGAACGATAATGTAGCTCAATATTTAACTTATAATGGCTGCTTTAAAATCTGTACGTAAGCCAGTTTATTCAAGTTTATTTCTCCGAATAATGGTGAATCTACAAATCGATCATGTAGCTATGCTAGTAAATTTAGATTTCGTCGTGCATGTGTGAGGAGGCGAAGGAGAGCTGTAACCACGCCTTGGCCGTAACATATTGAATTTCGCGCTGGGCTGTGGACAAAACTTTTGGAAAAACAATTAAGGTTTATTTATCATCGCCTCCGGCTCCATGGTTATTCCATACACGGTATTCTACCCAGCAATTTGGTGGTCAAAATTGTCGCGGATAATCCAGATGGTAAGGTAATTAGACTAGTGTCCGAGCGGTTTTAGAAAGTGTGTACCGGTGAATTAACTGGTAAATTGCACAGATATTTTTTCGCTCGAACGGGCCCATAGAAGTGTGATTCAATTTCCTGCTTGGCAGGCTCCAGGAAAAATATTTTTTGATAGGTTGTACAACTGATTTTTCTATAACACAAAAACAATTTTGGATAAAAAAAAACTCTGTGACAGTTAATGAGACACAGATTATTGAATATTTAAAAACGGGGGGAAAAGAAAGTGATTACGCCCCTTTTTTTTCCCCCAGTTTTTTAATATTCAAAGATCTGTATCTCATTAACCATTCCCAAGTTTTTCGCCGAACACCCTTTTTGTATCTTTTTGTACAACATAACAAAAACTAGTTTTTTTTTCCACTGGAGCCTGGCTTAAAAAATAAAAGAAATTAAAATAAATAAAATATAATTAGACTGTGAAGTGCGAGAAACTGAACAGCACTTTTATATGCTGTACTATTTTTTTCAAATAAAAAAAAAAATGCTGATTCATTAAAAGAACAACACACACATTTGAAAAACAAAATTATGTAGATTATTTCAAAAGGTAGAAAACCATTCCCTTGTTCACTTAAATTCCTGTTGAACTTTTCTTTTCAATTTGAATTCATTAAAAACATGTTCCTAGTAACCTGCTACCTATCAGCACCAATAAAAAACAGCAAACTGAAATGCCTGCATTGCCTCTACTTTATAGTCTGGTGTTGCTTCATAAAATTTACTTTAAAATTGCATTTTTCATAATTTACAAACTACGTTTTGAAAATAAATTGAATTGTCTATTCAATTTATTCTGGATTATCGAATACACTATACATACTGTATATGCAATAGGTAACAAACAAAAACTAACATTTCTGGCCCGAGGACTCCAACAGTGAATCTAATCACTTTCCAAGTAAACTACTAAATACATTTCAGAACGTATGTTGGTAAAATTCAATATAGTAGGTATATTTATCTTTTAAAAAAGTGTATTTGACGAGAATTACTGTAGTTGAATATAAGTAAAATTATAAATGTTTAATTTGTTTGATATCAGCCTAGTAAGGTTGAGTTTAAGAAAAAGCTTTTAGAGATTCCTAAGTCACATTTTACAATATCAAAGGTGTGTATTATAAAATTGATTTTGTCATACGTTTATATAAATTTGCCTGATATTTGTCAGAATTGTTCATCAACATTAAGTTCTGCAAAAGCCAAAAATGTGTCGAGATGCTCATTTTCAGGCGTTTTGTCTACTACTGCCAGATCCTGTAATATTTTTAGTGATATCCAGAAGTTTGATTAAAGATGCGAGGTGAAATTCATTCAATAAGGAAAGGAGAAGGAAAAGTTGACATTGAATTCTGGGAATTAATGAAGGTTAATTTTAATGTTGCATCATCTTTCAGAATTTTCTGGCAACTGCAATCATAGCCTTTCTTTGATTTAAAAAGAAATCATCATTTTTTCTGTCTTTTTTTTCTTTAAATTTTTTCAAGACACTCAATGAGCAGAGCCCTGGTCTTGCCGTCTGAAGGTGTATTAGAAGGTACACCCATACTGCTATTATTACCAGCATTCTACTACAAAGCTATTGGCCCCAAACGCTTTCTAGCCTCCTGGGCACCATGTTGCTATGCTACTGCAGCGTCAAGGAATTGAAAAGAACCCTAATTAACAAGTTACACCTCCTCATCATGAATCATCTGACACTTCTTTCATTTTCAAACTGACTCTTGTCCAACGGGTATTGACTTGGCAAGTCACTCTCCAACTAGTAGTACCGAGAGTGGGGTACAGCCAGGGAAAATGCCCATAGGGTGGAAAATTAGAAATAGTGATTAATAAAAATAATAATAAATAATATGTTCTGATAACTTCATTAGGTTCCTAATTTGGCTAATATTTGAACCAATTATGAAAAATGAATACTAATATGGATTTATAATGCACATACATGCATAATCAGAGTGAACCTACTCGAGGTGCAACACATAGCTAATGATTTAAACGAAAAATGTCATCAATTTTGGACGAAAAATTAATTTAATTAGACATCTAAATATAGAACTTGTATTAGGACTGGAAACCTTTGAGATGAAAAAGTGTCTCTTTAATAGTTGTATACCTGTAGGGGTGTCCCCTGAATGGGTGTAAGGCTGTAGTTTTAAAAGTATGCTTTTACGCACTTCCATCTGAAAAGGTGTCTCTTTAAGGGCATCCTCGTGATAGTGGTGGGTGGGGGGAGGAGGCTACTAGGGTGAAAAATAGATCATTGGAATTGGACATCAAATAACAAAATCACCACTTGCTCCCTGCCAATTGATCCCACTGGGGGTTTCTAGGTAGACTCTTGACTGTTTCCATATGGGAGCTGGCACATGCACATCTCAGGGCTACTCCCGACAGCCCTGTCTCCACTCACTCTGAAGCTAACAACACACCCTGCATTCTCCCATCATATATATTCTATGATTTATGGTAGAGGGTTTAATTCCACCTCAGACAGAGTATTGCACAGCTTAATCACAGCTTACTGTAGGCTTAATGTTAGCATAAAAATTTAGGCCCAATAGAAAGAATTATTAGTTTATCATCCTGAGAAGTGATGAGGGAAGAGGATTTTTATTTTTATTTTGCTAAAGCTAAATATCACCCTTGGGTTTTCTGCTGGTGTGTTGATATTCAAAGTGAAATAGTGATTGAAATTTTACACACAATACTAACTATTTACTAAAATAAAAAGAAGAAAAAAATGGAAGAAAATACGATTGAAGAGATGCGGGCGGGGATGATAAACTAATCATTTTTTTATTGGGACTTATATGACAATGAGATTGAGGTATAATCCAGATGTTACACAGTGACATGCTTATTTATCAGCTGATAACTGTTCAGAACTTTTTTAGTAGCTTAGCCAGCAAATCCCGACGGATAAGCTAATCCGTACACTTTATCCTCTTGATCAGCATTTTTCAGTGTCAAGGTCACTATGATTAATCCAGCATCAATAAAATAATGACTACCCATTGCAGACTCATCAGAAATCGCCTTCCTGAGTGATCAACTGATGACCCTTGAGGTCGCCTGATCGCTCTAGAGGTTCGATCACGATGCCAGTTGTGGCTCATCTGACAGATGCTGTTTCATTGTATTAAAAACAACATTGTTTTGCAAAGATATAAATAGATAATGAACGTAGACCTACATTTTTTTTTTGTGAATCAATGATGATCAATTTTCCAGTTAACCTGCACTTGAATCTGGTAGCTTTTGTTTTAGAGAGTATTTGTTTAGCAGGTTGTTCGTCTTTTTGTTTAATGATGAATAGTGAGGGTGCACTCCAACCCTAACCTTATAGATGGGCAAATTTGAGTTTTAGCTAGTAAATAATAATAATAGTGTACTTTTATATAGCGCCAAATCCATCTAACATAAGATGCTCAGGGGGCTTGATTGGACTAGGAACTCGAACAATGACTTTCTTCACCCCTAAGGTCAGTTTGTCTGTGCTATCCGGTACCAGCAACTCTCGTTGTCCATGACAGGGGCTGTCTGTTCCAGTACACCGGGGTATCCCTTTCTCGTCTCGAAGGATGTACTGGGTTCTTTATAGTGCACACCAGCTATTGTATACACTGGGCCTACGGTTTATAGTCCTTTTCCGAGAAGACTTGTTCAACCACCAGAACCATAGGCAAGCGTGCCGTTTGAACCAGTGCCGATATTATGGCTGTAGCTTGTGGTACCCCTGCTAACCACTTGGCCATATAATTCGCCAAATGTACCCTTTGTTCATTTTGTCTAATCTTGCAATTTTTGTGTCTGCACTGTCTGAATCAATAAGTTAATCAACTAATCAGTCTAAAAATGTTACATTTCAACTGTTTTACCAAACATTTTATGGGCGTTAAGTACCGATTTCATTTCCACAAATTTAACCTAGACTATTATTAAGTTTGATAATCATTTTGAACTTGGCCAAGAGTGTTGACGTAGTTGTTGAAATTTGCAGCTGTTGGCATTCTTCGGAATGCAGATGCTTGGGTTTGTAATGACACTAGTGATGTTATACACTGCAACCTGTTACTCTTCATTTTGTTATTAAAAGTCATATAATATGACATTGTTTATTATAGTTCTAGCATAGCTACTAATTCGTGTCTGCACTACTACTGTTGTTACATTTTTCCTATTAATTTTTCTTCCTCCTCAGTTGTCTTTCCTCCCACAGTTTTTTTTTTCTCCTCTCCTTCTGCAGTTCTCTCGTCTCCTACCCACTTTCTGCTTCTCTCCCTCCCAGTTTATTTTCATGTCTATTTTAAGTGGGCTCTGGTTTACAGAACCATTACCACCATATTTAGAATTAGTATGGGGATACCAAATAGGCCCATAGCTTAAGCATCAGCACCGTATCTCAACAAAAAAAACATGGGGATGTGGGGGAATGTTAGGATAGTGGGGGGAGCTAGCCTGGTATTGTGGTTATATTTTAGCACTGAGCTGAGTAACACTTTATTTTAAACTACTTGAATGCAACTATTTTTCTCAGAAAAATGTTGGGTAACACCCATGCAAACCTTTGATAGGGGCCCTGCCTTGTTACCACAATGGATTCTTCATTGTGAACTACTGTAGCACAGTGGATGACCTTCCAAAGAAAAATGTACATATATAGTCATAAGGTGAATAGGCAGCTGATCTCTGCAGCTCTATGTCTGGTACATGATGGATGCTCCAGGTATGTGCTGCAAGTGGAAACGTACAAAATGATTTGTCAAATTTCTGCATTATGTTGCCATATATGAACTCAGTTTCAACCCATTCATAGATGTTCGTCCTTTCTTGTTTTTTTTGTTTTTATATTATTACACCATGGCGGTATAATTTTATAGGTGAACAACCCATGTTTTCCACTCAGGACAAATCATTTGTGCAAAATCATTTTTCTACAAACATTCTGAGACAAAGCAGTGGTTACTAAAATACTTTTTACCAAGTTCAGAACTGATGATATTAAATTTTTCAAAAATATGTTTTTACACCAGTACTTTTCTTACAGAAAGTGATTTTGAAGCAATTCATAACTACATCTATTTTAGCCTTGGTCATTATTCATTTTTTTTTAAATCATAGTTAGAATGCCAGGAAATCGGAGAGACATTGAGTCCAGACGAAGTGGAAAAATGCAACCTCACTAAATATATATAGATATAATAGATTCAAATATGAAATGATCTACAGGCCTGCACACAGGATATTTAAGGGAAAGGGTGCTTAAATTAATAGTTATGGGATCAAAAATGGCTGGTGGCCGACTAGGACCATAGGCAGGATTCAGGGGTTAAAGTTCCTGGAGACTTGGACTTTTTAAGTGATAGTTATTTTTTATAAAGTCCAGTTGAGTTCTTTAAATATTTGTCTTTTTTTAAAATTTCCAGTGCAGTCCTCGTCTAAAATGTTGGGTAAAATTTCTTCATGATAAATGCATAAATGATATTTGACAACAGGATGTAAGGAATCAGCATGATAAATTAAATTCCAATCTAATATTTAATGATAAATTTAACTTATGTTGTTGTTTGCTAGATTGGTTCACCTCATCTTCGCAGGAAATTTTACTCTCTTTTCATAGAAGCACAGTCTAACTCCAAAGTCAGTAATAAGAAGCCAAATCTCATATCATTATTAGCCTTCCATTAATATTTTGATGATGCTTATTTTGTTTTCTGCATTCATGTTCTTTTTGTATTTTATATGGCTTTAACTGCTGAATAGAGATTTGATGATGATAATGATGATGGTGATTACTCCGTATAAATTATCCGTACAGTTGTCATAGTCTTACACATCAACTTCCGTTGCATTTATATCATACCTACGTCATCATAATTGGTAATTGGAATAAATGTACGGTACTGATTTTTGAAATATTTGTTGCATTTGCATGATTGCAGAAATAGTTCAGTAAAAAGTGTCCTTGGAGGGAGGGCAGACGGGGTGGCTAGCCATTCAAACTTGATACTGCCCATGACAGTCAATATTTGCTCAGACTGCTACTGACCTTTGATTGGCTCTTACTATGTAATTTATTATGTATTCATTTTACATTATACCACTGAAACTAAAACTATTTTATATATCTGGTGTATTACATTTCAGAAGGTTCCAAGCCAACAACAGTATTTTATCAATCCATGAAACTTGTTATTTGTAGTATACTCCAAAAACGTGTGTCAGTCACCTGAAAAAAGCTAAACCGTAAATTGCTGGGGTTGTGGGATGTGCTGTTGAGGATCTGGGCTGTGTAAATTGCTTGCTGTGGTTGTGGGGTGTCATGTTGAGGAATTGGGCTGTTGCATAAAACTTAGCCACGACTCGACCATGAACCTTCCACAATAAACAGTCCTACAACTTTTTAATTTTTACTTCGACAGCCAACTGTGTAAATTGCTGGGGGTGTCCTGTTGAGGATTTGGGCTGTGTAAATTGCTAGGGAATTGTAGGGGTACCCTGTTAAGGATTTGGGCTGTGTAAATTGTTGGTTTTGTGGGTGTGTCCTGTGGAGGATTCAGAGTGTGTAAATTGCTGATGTTGTGGGGTGTCCTGTGGTGGAATTGGGCTGTTGTGAAAAACAACTATAGATTTAGCCACAACTCGACCATGAACCTTCCACAATAAATAGGCCTATTCCAGCTTATATTTTTAATTTGACAGCCAACTGCACATTTTTCTCGCCCTGACACACAATAATACTGAATGGGTCAAATGTCAAATGGTATGTCATAAACTAGAATAAAGCAAGGTACCATACATCATATGTGATATTTAAAACCTAGTCAGTACAGTACTACAAGATCATATCATTGCGGTGATGTATGTTATCTCCATGGAGAAGCAGTGTAGCTACATGAAGATGAAATGAAGAAAGCAGAGTATTTTCATACAAAGCAAATGTTTCATCAGAGGCAATACTGGTAAATTGAACGTGACAAAAAGTACGCAAACATGGATGTTCCTTTTCATATGTCACCAACTTTATTTAGAATAACCCAAACTTCATTCAACCAAAACCGAAACTTCATCTTTGCCTTAACATTCGTGACTTGAGAGATATTGATGACAGTTTTGTTTTTTTTTTCATTTTCTTTACAGTCTGCATTTTTTTTTCAATGAAACCCACATATAAACAGTTCAATTATCTAAAAGTTAAAGGTGGAAAGAGTGGGAGTAGAGGAAAGAGCAATAATTCTTCTCTTCTTGAAAACCAATACTGGTAATTAGAGTTATAGGAACAGGTGAAAACAAGTTTTTATATGGAATTTGTATTGCCTCACATCACTATGGGTCAGTGAATTAAATTTCACTGGGCCTCTAAACAGGTTTTTATTTAATCTGCACCAAGTATTTCTAATCAGTTAGAAAATTTTCTCTTAATAAATGTTTTTTATGCCATATATGTAATAAACATGAATGTTAAACATCTAATTACCGGTATTGTGTATACTTTTATGATAACATACATACACACAACTGCCTAGGCTTAGCTCTGCATGCTCTAAGGTTTTTCAATCCGTTAAAAAAAATTAAAAATCCAGTATGATCCATCATTTTAAAGCATATAATGTGGAGAATATGAATTTACTAAAAAAGTTATTTTTCTTGTTCAGGTTAAACTGATGTTATGTTTAATTTTTGTGCAAAAAAAAAGATTAAAAATTCATATTAAATATCGCATTCTGCAATACCATACGTAGACGCAACAGCGTAGACTTCTACGCATGCTCTGCTTGCAATGTAAATTTGAACTTGCCTAGGCAATGCTAGCAGGCATGCATGAAGTCTGGAAGCATAGCTTTCTTGATTTGTTTAGTTTGATTGGGTGTGATAAGATATATCTGATCTCTAATAATCTTAAATGTTTTTACACGTTAGATTGTATCTTATTGCTGCGAAGTAGCCAATTCATATTCTTGACAGCAATTTGACCTCTGTTTGTCAAAAAACAAGGGCCTAAGACGACTGAAAAGTGGAGTTTCCTTCTTTCATTCTGCCGGGTAAAATCAATTACTTTAGGCGACGTTTGCAGACTAACCACAACGCACCAACGTCCGCATGTCGCGCTAGCCTTACCCTACTCTAGGCCTAGACTAGCTAGGATGGTATCGGCCTAGCCTTGAATTGAAGGGATGAAGGTCCCAATGAAAAACAACGTTGCTCCTTGATAGCTAACATTGTCTATTTAACATCACAATAATTCATTATTAGACCTATAGTTGTTTTTTGAATTGTACTCCACAAATCTCAGCCGATACCTCGCACAACTCGAGTAACGTCTCGTATCTATTGTCGTGACGTCATGGCTCGCTGGATCACACTTGTGATGTTTCGCACTTGTGATCAAATAACACGCTGGCTCGCACTTTGGCAACACTCTTTGGCAGTCAACCCGCCCCTAGAAAAACCCGCCCTTGGAAACTTACCCCATAAAAAAATGTACACTTCCTAGACCATGCAGTCTTCAAAATAAAAATTGTAACCTTTGGTACTACATTTTCCACATACATAGACATTTTTGAAACTTTATCTTAAAAAAAACCTAAACCATAATTCACCACTATAGACACTTTTTTGACAAAAATGAAAAATTACAACTTTGTTACCCAATGAGAAGTGTTCTAATATAGACAATGGGTCATGTCTCATATTATTTGTTATATTTTTATTATTCATTATTTTCACTTGACTCGAAATAAAATAATTTTAAAATAATTTGAAATAATTTTGTTCGAAGAACATTTATATGCAGTTGTACTTCGCAGCACTTCACTTGCAATTTGCAATTTCTAGTATGTGGTGAATAAAATGCACCTTGATACCAGTACTATGAGTATCAGCATGTACGGCAGTTGCCAGTAGGCCAAGTTAAAGGATTCCTGCATGTGGAAACAAATGATACATTTGTATTTTTATTAAGTTTATAAATTGGACATTATCCAAATCAATAATATCTTTCTCTAAATAGCGGCTTGAGCTTCCTGTGAACCCCGACTCTGGTTCGTGCTGCTTCATGAAGCATCCTCTATTTTTGGTCTTGTTCGGCCTTTGTTCAAGGAGAAATTCTTGCGTGAATTATTGGAGTTTTGTAATTGCATGCAAGGTAAAGTGCTAGCTGATGGAGAGGGATGATTCATTCTCCACTCCGTCGTATAAGTCTCAATGCTTCACGCCAATGCTCTGTTTGATTACCAGGGAGGTGATATAGACATCACTAATTTGAGATCATTTTTTAAAGTATCAAATAAACAGTCTTCAATCCTACACAAAGAAAATAATTTTACACTCAACCCCAAGACCACCCCACATCAGGTCTAAAAGATGGTCTCGAATTTGAGGGCAAACTGTATTTAGCACCTCCCAGGCTCTACAACATCAAAACACACTCCAAAGCCTTTTTCGTCAATGTGGGTAATAATTGGGTAATGAAAAAAAACAAGAGAGCTGTCAATTTTTCCTCATTATATTCAAATTACCAATTATTATTTATTCATATGTCACAATCACAAAAGCACACACACACACACACACACATGACATGGATATTCTGCCCCCTGTCTCCTCCCCTCTGGGAAGTCGTACGTAAAGCACTATTAAAATACTGCCTAGTCAACTTAATGTTTATCTTTGATCAACTTCAATGTGAGTTTGGATGATTGCAATAAAGTTTTGTCCATTCATAGTATTAATAATTGTATCCAACCTAATATTTTGCTCCTGTGTTACTGTGTCCCGTATCTCTTCTTTCAGCAAAAAGCATGTTATATGGGGTCAGACTTTGTGGCTAGATATTTATGAAGTATTTGTCATTTTTTACTTGACACTTCTAGAGTACATTCTCCCATGTCTGCTGTGAAGCTGATTAGGTAACCTCAGCCACCTTAATACTGATTGTGAATACATCCCATGAGAGTTGGAGAATGCTGACACTGCAGTATGCATATTTATATTACACATCTCAATTCTGATGTCTGATATAAGTACAGTACTGTATATGCAGTAGTTGTCCTGGTTAGATTAATTTCCTCCCCTCCAGAAGCCCAATCCAGTCTATAGGCCTATAAATTAGAGGGGTGAAATGCACTAGGGATTTTGATCCCAATACTATCCCCCCCACCCAAAAAAAAAACAAAAAAACAAAAAAACAAAAATAAACAATCAATTTAATTCTCATTTAAAAGACTTAACCTCTTTAATATTTGAAAGACTTAAGAGAACTAAGTACATTATCAATCAACAAGTCACTTATCAAAAATACAAATCAGTTTCTAGGCACCACAGTTTAGCTCTGAATCACACCAAAATCCCTCTGGGTCCCACCGACCCAGTTGGCCTCATTTTAAAAGCTTAAAAGAACTACATTTTTATCAACAAGTAACATATCAAATGTAAAAAACAGTTTTTAATGATTTACAAATATTTTAATATGAAATCCTTAAATTTGCTACCTGATAATTAAAAATTTTGTAACACCATACATGTAGGAACAGTATTATTTAAAGAAGTGCATTTTCTCACTCTTATCTATACTGTAGTTGAAAGCTAATGCCCTTTGGACTATCTATTGAAATACTGTATACAAATTACAGTTAGCAATTTATTTTTCAATTATCTTCATGTTTTGATTAGTGCATATGTTTTAAATTATGTGGTATATTATCTGGAAAAACATCTTTAATAAATTAGGTGTCATCACATTGACAGATACCATCATCATTATATAGTATGTTCTTTATCAATTTGAAAGATTATTTATGCATGTGGGTTTTCAAAGTGATAGTTCTGGCTGATTTTTGTCTATGTTAATTGATGATAGAAAAATCTAGCTTTAGCTTTCTTTTTTTTTTTAAATAAAATTTTTAAGGGAATGTAGTTTAAAAGTCTTAAAACATCAGCAAAATCTTATTTCTGTTTAATCACTTATTTGATCCCTTTAATATTTTTAATTGATTTTTGAGGATAGTTTCATATTTCACCACAGATTTTTGAAAGGATTTGTATAGTGTCGTATCAGATAGAATTTTACTACAGATAGGTCATGATAGGTACAATTCTAGAATTCCGCACCTACCATCACTCTTCCCAGTGCGTGCATGGTCAATCTAATCATGGGTTCACTAATGCATGGGGTATTTAGCATGCGCTCAGTTAGTTTTAACCAAGTCGCCCTGTTTGCGTTGGATGTTACTGCTCAAGAAAACATCTGATTACTCTTTCTGGGCACTGTTTCCTGCCTAAACTTCTTAGATATTTTGCCCAAGGAGTGCTATGCAGGTTTTTTACACACAAAATGTGATCAGGTACATAGTTTGTTAGACCAAAATTAATCCAATGCAAAGATCAGATTTAAAAAAAAAATGAAGACTCTTTGAATGATAACACAAATACGATTTCACATGATGGAGAACAAACTTCAGGAGAAAGAGTACCGCAAAAGTTGAGGCTCCTAAAGATAACAGGAAACTTAGAAATTGTGCCTTTTGGCAAAATACGGTGTCATTGCCTTTGACGATCCAAGCTACTAGAAAGTTGAAAATGGGATAATCGTGAGTGTAATAAGGAAAAAAGGCATGTTCAGAAGTATAAAAACAAAAACATGTTTTTGCAATTTATCATTATTCATGTTTTACAATTTCCTCAAATTATAAATTTAATTCTTTAATTAGTATACTATTACAGACATGATGAATGTTGTCTCGCCATTCATATTTTTAGCCTCTGTGATAGTAAAATTATTCTAGTTACTTGTTATGTCACGATGATGTTTGGCAATGGTAGCTCAAGTGGAGGGCAGAGGGCTTAATCCCCTTCGTTGGACATGCCAATCCATCATTAAAGCCAGGCTCTGGAGGAAAAAATTGTTTGATATGTTGTACAACCGATTTTTCTAAGACACAAAAAGGCTTAGGATGTTTGACAAAACAACTTTTTTTTTTCTATATATATAATGCGAAAGCGAACAATAGATAGGTGTCCCTACTCAGGAGGGTTCCAAACCAGCTAATCAAATGGTTCACTGCTTAAGTTTCAAACCATGGGCCTGAACCTACTTGCATCTAAGGCTGAAACATGACAATAATCCACTTTTACAACAACTTTTATAATGATGCAAGCTGGGGTATCTGTGTATGGCCGGTCAAGAATGGACAGCATGATGTTCAAACTCCCGATCTCGAGGTCTGGAAATCAAACAGATCACGTTGCACCAATCCGCCTACCCCTAAATGGGGTTAATGGGATACGGATTATTGAATGTTTAAAAACTTGTTGAAAAAGTGGTGTAACCACCCCTTTTTTCCCTTCATTTTCCCTCTGTTTTAGCGGTCTTGGCACACTCTGTTTTATTTGTCTCTATTTCCCCATATATTGTAAATCCTTTGACCCATATTTTTAATATATCCCTGATTAATGGAGTTTTCTGGGATCCCCTAAATGTTGCAAAGGTTATCTGTATTTTAAAGAAAGATGACCCTCATAAATTTAATAATTATAGACCAATTTCCTTACATCCCTGTTTATCAAAAGTTCTAGAACGTATTTATAATACCAGAAGGTGCACTATGTTCAAATAAAATAAAACAAAAGTGACTCCAAATAGAGAAAGCGAGACCATTTTACTCAACGTTTCGACTTTATTAAGTCATCATCAGGAATAAAAATATTTACAGAGTAATTACCAAAAATGCTACGATATGCAAATACAATTAATGAGCCGTAAGATGTTAATAAGCAGCAAATGTGATTGGTCCAGAGTAAAATGGCCTCACTTTCTCTATTTGGAGTCACTTTTGTTTTATTGTATTTATAATAGACTAATAGATTTTTTAAACAAATATGATGTCTTATTTAATGGTCAGTATGGTTTCAGAAAAAGTCACTCTACTGAATTTGCATTAATTGATATTTATGAACAGATAACAAACACCCTCTCTAAACAGAACTTTAAAATCTGTGTTTATTTCCTAGATTTGTCAAAAGCCTTTGACACTATAGATCATAATATTCTTCTACTTAAACTATGGCATAAGAGGTATCCCCCTTCAACTTATTAAAAGCTATTTATCTAACCGTTTCCAATTAACCTCTGTAAATCCTTATGAATCTCAACATTCACGTATCATCTGTGGCATACCCCAGGGTTCAATTCTTGGTCCTTTATTATTTCTTATTTACGTTAACGATATTCCCAATTCCTCTAAATTACTTAATTTTATTCTTTTCGCAGATGATAAATAATACGTCAAAAACTTATTATTTGATACATTAAACGTGGGATTAGAAAAAGTCTCGAACTAAAAATTAAACAAATTGTCCCTAAATGTCTTAAAAACTAATTATATTGTATTTAAAAAACCCAAAAAAGTTAAACTTATCACAATTTGTATATTGATAAAAATAAGATCTCTCGTGTCACTGAGACTAAACTCTTAGGAATCACAATTGATTCTAATCTTGATTGGAAACCCCATATTAATCAAGTAAGTAATCTATTATCACGTAACATAGGTAGTGTATGGTGAACAAACTAAAACTTTATTTTCCTTCAAATATTCATATTGCTTATACCGTAGTACTCTTGTTTTACCATATCTCTTATATTGCAATATTGCTTAGGCAATTAATATCGACAAGTTTGAATACCTATGTCCTTGGACAAATTTAGTTGATTGAGTACCAGACTCAATCAACTAAATTAGATTGACTATTTCGTCTTCAAAAGCGGGTTCTCCAGAATTGTGCCGGAACTTCCTTCAGATCTCATATTAATATAAAACTATCTTTAGAAAATACAACATTATTAATATCATGACCTTAATAAGTTCCAGATAAGATAGTATAATACATACTCCAAGTATCGAAATGCACGCCATCGTGTCGGGATTCAATATTTCAACATTAATTATGTCATCATCAGGAATGATAATAAGTGATTAGAAACCCCATATTAATTAAGTATATAATCTTAGAATGTTAATAAGTTCCAAGTTGTCTTGTTTATGTTTCGTCTTTCTAAAAATTCAATTCCATATCGTTTAAAAAACCTTTTTACTGATACTTTAAGTATTCATAATTATCCAACTAGATTTTCCCAAAATACAAATTTCATAATTAACAATAATTACTTAACTGAGCTAAGATGCCTATTCCATATTATGGCCCCCAAATTATGGCTAAATCTTCATGATGACCTAAAAACAAAGTTTTCCGTAAACACTTTTAAAAAAATCCTATAAGCAGTCCTTAATTTCTACTTATGAAGAATAATATTATCTTTAGACGTGTGTCTTGTTGTGGTCTAATATGTTCCCTTTCTAATAATGGTAGTGATGATGATAGGTGTGGTTTGTAATGATAATGATATCATCTTTATTATTGTTATTGTTACTACTACTATTATTGTTATTACTGTCTTTGCTATTATTATTATTACTATGGCTTAGTAATTATTATTAGCATGGCTTCTGAAGTGGCCTATCCACTGAAACCGCTGTCAAAGAGCTTAATATGCTAATAAATAACACCTTAACTATTCTCAAATGCCCACTCTATGTGGCGTTAGTGGATTTTAAAAAGGCATTTGACAGCGTGGCCAGGGGTAGGTTGCTTCGGAAGCTTTGTGAACTAGGATTGCATCCCAAGATTATGAAAGCGTTGTGGTCTCTACTGAGAGAGAATTACATTAAAATTTTAACAAATAATGTATTGAGTGAAGCAGTCGCACAGAACATTGGCCTGGCCCAAGGTGAATGCCTATCACCTCTCCCTTTATATTCTCTTCACACATGATCTGCCCTCGTGTGTTGAAGCTCCGGGCAACATCACTACTCTACTGTATGCTGATGATCTTGCCATATGTACGAGAGAAGTTGATCTGTTGCAAAAATCTATTAATTTGCTATCTAATTACTGCGAGAGCAATGGACTGACAATTAATGTCAGTAAAACAAAGATAGTAAAATTTCGTAGAGGGGGGGGGGCGTCTCGGAGCCCGAGACAGTGTTCTCTGTGGCTGTTCAAACATCGAGTTTGTTTCTGAGTTTATTTATTTGGGTGTTGTGTTTAAAACTAAGGGAGATTATAAAGGACTCCTAGATTACCTAAAAAAGAAAGGAATTTCCGCCTGTGCGAAGATCGCAGTTAATATGCCCGTTGAAAACATGTCTCTGACCTCACATGAGAGACTTTTTTTTACTGTAGTTTTGCTGTCCGCAACTTATGACCTGAAAGCTTTTGTTGCACAAATGACCAGTGCTGACTTTGATTACATAACTCTTGTGCAGTGCCGTCTACTAAAACACTGGTGGGGTGTTTCAAAATTTAGTTCCAACTCTCATCTCCTTGATGAAGCTGGAGATATTCTCCAAAATTACTTTAGATTAAATACTCCTTTACCATCGCTGATTCGTGATGGCATTCAGACCCTTCCAAATGTGACCCTGTTGCGTGAGCCAATGAGGAAAACGATGGGGCGGTGGATAGGGACGGCTTACCATAACCTTTGGTGTAGCATAGCTAATTGTTACCACCTTAATAATGCTTGCTCATGTAAGCTGTGCGGTAATTCCGTAAACCTCACCAAGCAGCATTTACTGGTGTGTCCGTGGGTGACGGTGGATGTTGGGGTACACAAAAACTTAAGGATGGTTGAACGCCTTCTTTACCAAATTAAGTAAATAAATAAGTAAATTAGGTGTAATAATAAAATTAATGATTATACAAAAAAAAAGATTAAATTCCGTGATTAAATTCCGTTGCATGTTCCTCAAGATTTTTTCATGGTGACTCTGGTTTGCGTGCCAGTTATGTTTTACCTGTTGGGCCATGTGGCCGTGTATTCAATTTTTGAATAAAGTGTGCCTAAATACAAAAATATAATTATTACTATTATTTATTATTACTACTACAATTATTATCGGTACTATTATCGTTATTATTATTGCTATTGTTGTTACTATTACTATTGTTATCATTATCATTAAATTTGTTATTATGATATGCATAGGGAAAAAATGTTCTCACACGATTTACATCTATAAATGATACTTGTTTCATTTACTTTGTTTTTGTGTTATTTATTTTATTTATTTATTTATGTTTTTCCTTTTTGTTTCGCTTTAAAAACATAAAATTAGTAATACAATGTAAACCAGTATGTAAGGGGCTATGTCTTAAAGCTGATCAGACGAGTCTAATTAGCTTATATAGCCTCCTCCACAAATCAAATCCAATTGTTTTGCCAATTTATTATTTGTATAACATTATTGAATTATGAAAACAAACATTGAACATTGAACATTTGTTATAAAAATCAGTTCTACCATTTTTTCCCTCCAGAGCTTGGCTTTAAACCCAAAAAGGAGAAATGTTTTGTTTGTTCTAAAATGTGTCAGAACAGCCCCAAAATATCCAAAAATTGCCACATTTGTGTAGGCAGTGCTAACGCTCTAAATCCCACCAGACCTCTTTGGGTCTCACCAGACCCTGCTGGCCTCTGCCTGGAATTGTCAGAACCTCTTGTCGGACAGCTCAGTCCTATTCGGCCAATATTTTATAGGCATGTTCCAGTGGATGTTTGCACTCGGTTGTATTTATATTGTGTATTTTAACATTTTGGTGAATGAATAAAATTGAAAATAGCCCCAAGCTCTAAAAAGAAATAACAGTCCCGTTTCCCATCAGCCTATAAATAATGCCTTTTAACTTGGTGTGAAGTGAGTGTTGACTGGGCAATGCACCAAACCTGAATTCTAAAACATATGATATATGTATATATAAGTACTGTGTTGTTGGGTTAATAAACTTTTTAAACTATGTTTTTTGTTCTCCTTTCGTGTGGCCTTACAATTTTTTCAGTGGCTGAAAACCAAACGCATCATCCAAAAAAAAAAAAAATGATACGACAGGATATGATTAAAGAATATGGTTAAAGAATGAGGGTCACCTTCTTTTAAAAGAAAAACAGTGTGAGATCTGAAAGTTTACCTATTAGAGTTGATAATTAGAAAATGAATAAAGGTTATAAAGGAACACAGGCCACTTTCCTGCAGAATAAAATTAGAATGTAGGAAGTAAGCACACTGTGGCTGTACTTTGGTGAATACTTTAATATTTATTAGGTGGATAAAATGCTTGTCATTTTTCAAATCCCATGGTTCTACTAAGCTTGTGCTAAAATATTACTTTAATATACTTTTACTTATTTCATTTTTTATTTATTTATTTTTTTTTTTTTGTTTTTTTTTTTTTTTTTTGTTTATCTTGGGTGGCCTTGACACTAAAGTTTTGCTGTTCTCCCAGAAGGCTCAGTGTATGCATAAAATACAGATACAATTTACAAACTTAAATAAAATTTCATTTATAGTTTTATGTTATCTTCAAACAAATGTGTCAACAATGTAAAATATATAAAAAAAAAACTTCACACAATTGCAAAATCTCAAAATATTTTATTATTATTTTATTCTCTCTTTAATTCTGACTATATGTGCAATCCTAACTAAATGTCTAAATGTAAGATAGAAAAAGAAATTAATATCAATTTATAAACTTGACTAAGAACTATGATTACTGATTTAATTGAAAACAATTTAGCTTTTAAAAAACTGCTCTTTGTCTTTTATCATCATACTGTGTTTTAATAATATATCTTAATACTTTTTACTGTCTGTTAATGTTTTTATACTTTATCTTACTGTTCTAACATCACTTAATACTTATATTTATGTTTGATCGCTTAGCTTCAAAGCACATTTCTGTTATAGACTGAAAACAAAATAATGAAAAATGAAAAAATGAATTAAAAACAAAACTGTACGTGATGTAGAGTACTTCAACCTTCAGGCTAAATTATGCCATTACATGACATGGTGACAGTAGTTATGCAGATTTTTCCAAGTTAATAATTTTGTGTAGGTGGTTGATTCTATTTTCTAAGAAGTTTCGTTTTTTAGTAAAATTGTATTAAGTTAAACAAGTGCTATTTATTGTTTCCTAAAACTCAGTGTTTCTTTATAATTTTACTTAATTTTACACTCAAACTTCATTGGAGGCACTCACACACCAGATACTTACAGTATATTTATCCATTTATTCCAATTAACATACATAAAACTAATTTATTTTTATCCATATAAGAAAACTACTGAAAATGCCATATGAACATTTATGTTATTTATTATGCCAGCAAAGTGGTGCCAGGATTTGCCCGATAGGGTCTGATGTTCTCAACGAATTGTGTTTTTTCTCTTCGTCTAGGGGCCCACCTCTCCACAGTGAGGGGTTCTGGCTCACCCCTTCCCCAGCTGGTGCCACCCCTATATGCCAATGTAAAGCAATTTTCTCCACAGGTATGTTCAGACAATAAAATATCTTGTAACAGGTATTTTGAACATTATGACAGCAACTGTGACTGCGACATTTAGTTAATGGTAATATAGTGGTGATAGGGATGCTTATGATAATGGTGGTGGTATGATGACAGTGGTGGTGGTATGATGACAGTGGTGGTGGTATGATGATGATGATGGTGACTGGATGTACAATGAATACGAAGGATGAAGTGTGAGATTGATGATATAGCAATGATGGTAAATCAAGGAATCTTTATTGTCAACCATAAAACATGATACAAATGAAATTTGGATCCAGGAGCTTTATACAGTTGGTTAAATATACAAAAGATAAAAGTAAAAAACAAAAAGAGCATGTAAAAATAAAAATACAAAGTATAGGAATGCAGTACCTGTCAAAAAGTAGATCATTAAAGATATTGAAAACTGACATATTGTTGTATATAAAACGATTGTAGAGGATCTCTTCTGAAAATTGTTGTTAAAAATGAAAATGGAGTAGTAACAAAAGAGTTCCTACATCTATTATCTATGATAATTCAATAATGATTGATGATGATGATGATACTATGATAATGATGATCATAATAATAATAGACAGTTCATTGAGGATGGTGATCATGATGATAGTGATGATAAAATGATGGTGATAACAATGATATTGATGATACTGAAGTACAGTAGTACTGGCACTTACCAAGTGTTTGACTGGTTTGTAGACTCTTCCTCTCTAAGATAACTCTTTAGGACTAAAATGCTGAAGAAATCCCCTATGGCACCTTCTTTGCCTTCTTAAAATCTTAATAACCACAATTTAAAAATTTTAATGTTATTTCACCAATAATTGCCATAGGCGACATAATGCAGCTTTAACATTCAATTTGTTGGTGAATGTACAACGTCAATGTGTGTTTGTATTATATTTATCAACATAGTGATCAACAGCCGAAAAAAAGGGAGACAAGGCCACACTTTTGTATTCCAGTTAAGAGGACTTCCAATCATGCCTACTCGGTGGTGGATTTCCCGACAGGGGGTCCAAGGTCCCGACAGAGTGGCCGATGTCCCTGATGAAAAAAGTATGCATGATCAGACATCGCTCAAAATCTCTCAAAAGTGTTCCAGGGGTGAAGTCTTGAAAATTTTGATAACTTGGGGGTCTCAAAGTCTTATTTAATCGATTTTGGTGTCTACTAATATGTAGAAAATACATATATTTCTCCCCAATGGGGGAGGGGGGCTAGCTCTCCCCGATCCCAATTATCATATTTTTTTTTTTTTACAAAAAAACTGTAGTATGCGCATATGATGTGCCTATATATGATCATGATGTGATGTCATGACCATATTTAGTTTGATAGTCTGGACAGGATTTAAACATGCACAATTTGGGCTCAGTACAATTTAAATGTATGTAACCAGTGTTTTTTTAAATATACAAATATTTGTATTTTGATTATATGAATTTGAAAACTATTTTGTATATGATCTTCAAAGTTTGTTTTATGTTTTATTGAAAATTAAAGATATCCTTATGGATTTGAAGCATTGCCAATATTATTAAGATATTTATTTGTCTTGCCAAGTGTTTCCAGGATCTGGATCAGTAAAAGTGCATTCACTTTTTTTTGTTTTTAATAGATGGGGTTTCCTCTACCTAGTCCAGTCCCTGACATTAGCTCCTAATGTTAATACTATCTTTAGCTAATTCCTGTAGCCAATGCCTTTTTCGCCGTACATGCCAAACTTCTACACGCATAGATGATATTAACGCTTAAATCCAATGTCTACATTAATAAGGATCTTGTGAGTCATAAAAACGTTGATATGTTTAGGATATCTGTATCATGTTTGTCTTTGAAAGTATTAACATTTTAACATCTCAGCTGTAATTGACTTATCTAAGCTGTGATATTTAATAAAGAAACAATTCAACCCTCTTGAAATAAGTTTATACTGTTACATTTTTGAAAGGGTGAATGCTAACCGATATCATGATAATATTCTTATACTTGATTCACACATTGAATGAAATGTAACATAATGTACGGTAGCAGATTTTTAAAGGAATATATCCTGAATGTTTCCTACTGACAGTATATATATATCGCTGGTACATAAATTCATTCTCTGGCGAAATTTGTTATGAAAATGGCTGAAAATATTTGGCATTAAAAAAGAAAAAAATTATCAAAAAGGAAGCGGGTATGGACAAAAGAAAGATTTTTAATTCTCTACCTACTTTTATTTATTTTTATATTTCTTTGAAATATAGAATGTATATGTATATAATGCTCCGCATAAACTGCCTCTGTGCGCTTTAGTACCACAGTCACTGGATCCAACACTTATAGAACACATCCTCAGCTCCTTGCAGAGCACCATTGCAAGCAGCTAGAATCAGTGCTGGTATTTAATCCTACCAGGCACAGTATACACTTGGTGGAGAGAGAAACACAGTGAGTGTTTCAAACCCCCAACCTCAAGATTGAGAATCATACATGAAAAAATGTATGATTGAGCCAATAGCCCATAGTGAAAACAGTGGCGGCACCAGCAGATGTCCAGGGGCAAAGGAGTTCCCTTATTAGGAAATGCCGGATTAGGTGGACAACCAATTTTAGTATGAAGCGTTAAATTGTTATACAAAATTATCATAACCAAGAAAAAACTATTTAAAAATATTAATGCAGTACTAAGGATATTTTCCTGTCCTGTATTCTATCATTCAGTAACCAACTTAAAATGTTCAAAGCAAACTATATGATTGCATAATACTATATACTGGTGTATTACTATGCTTTAAGTAATCATGAGAAAAATCATTTTAATACAGGACTTAATTCTCTCAACACAATTTTCTTTTTTGAAACCAAACTTAGAAACAGAAATTATAATTTGCTTCCTATAGGATTTCCCTGTCCATCAAACCACAAATGTCATTTTAAATTAATTATTTGCTAAATCTGAAGGGTCGAACAATTTATTCAGAGCAGAGAAATTAAATTAGCCACTGGATGTGCATTGAACTATGAAAATATTGGGCCCTTTATTGAATTTCGTCTCTGGTCTTTTTGTTCATAAGATACCTATAAAACAGTGGTGGTGCTAAAAGAATCTTAAAGCCCAGTCAAATACTTCCCAATTGGCCATGACATGAACCAAAAATTAACAAAATGGTTTTTTTGTTTTTTTAAACAACATCCTGTAACAGCTTAAAATACAACAAAAATACCCAGTAATTTTCACCCCTGTTTCCTGAATGGAGCGGACTGATTGGCTTCTGTTGGAAATTTTCAGACATTCCAGTTGGAATTTGGACCACTCTGCTAGAGCCACCGCTTCTGTAGAAGCTTTGCCAAATTTATACATTGATGGCAAAGGATTTTACCCTAAAAACTGTTAAATGCTGATTCATTGACTAATTACATTGAAAATGAAATAGCTTAGCTTATCTCAATAATTTGTTGGTTTCACTTATGATGCAATGTTAAGTGATAAACTTAAATCCTTAGTAACGGTAAAACAGCACCAATGCCGTAGCCAGGATTTTCAGTGTGGAACAATATCAGAGGGTGGACCCACTTTACGCGTAAAGTCAAATAATGTGGACCCATTTTCTTATATTTTAACCCATTTTACTCAAAAATATGGAAAATCTGGACCCATTTTCATAAACTTTTAACCCATTTCTGGACCACTTTACAAAAAGTGGACTCATTTTATGCATAAAATTGCATAACTTGGACCTAGTGTATTTTTAAAAATGTGGACCCATCATTTGTGAGCCCATAGGAAAAAATGTGTCCCAACTGTCCCAATAGCTGGCTAAGGTATTGAACAGCGGATACCAGTACTTTAGCACCTAAGCACTGGAGGTGCCAGCGGGGGGACAGGGGCATCAAGCCCCCCACCGGACAGGTCAAGCCCCACCCGGACAGAGCTCGTCGGACAGTCAGACCATAAAACATATACAAATAGGCCGACACCAAGCCAACACATGTCTGTCACAGTCTGGGAGTGCCATTTCCGGCCATCCAGAGGTTGCTATTCTTAAAAAAATCTCATTTGGGTTGGAAACAACCCCCCCCCCCCCTCTCAACCCTTTTCCTCAGCTCGAGCCTACGAGCTCAAGTCTCCCTGTCGGACAACTTAGCCCCCCCAGAAAATATATACTAGAGCCACCACTGCACCTAAGGTGACATTTGGTTAATGCATGTTTTATTTTTCATGAAAATCTTAAAAGTGGTTGCAGATGCTGAGAGATTTATATATAAATAAAAGAAAAATATATTCAATATGAAATATGAAGATGCAAAGAACCGGTTATCTACTATTCTGAAAGAATTTCCTCTTGTTCCATAAGTATAGTAGAAAAATTATCTGTTTTGTTGAACCAAGAAAGTAAAAAATTAATGTTTTACCTCCTTGGTTGAACCAAAAAAAGAAAAGAACTTAAAGAAAGTGACAGAAGCAGTTGCTGAAAAGTTTGCTAAAAGTAAGCAATTACAGTACAACCACAGTATAGGACCGGAAGGGATTTTAAAAATTTAGGTCAAAACAATACTTATACTCATATTTGGACACATAGGTGATGTCAAGTACTACAATAAATGCCTACTAAAGAAGTAGAGATGATACTTTCAATTCAGTTGTTTTTCGGATTGGGAGAACTAATCTATAAATCGACTAAGCCTTCTAAATACATGTAGCTTGAATGACATAGCTTTTGGAGACCAAGGCCCTGCCTGTCGAACATACTGGGGTTTCTAGGCGGCATCCACACCCCCCATATATTGGTCCCTGGCTCAGCCCTGCCCTGTCATCTATTGATTTCAATCATCCCTATGCATAGAATAGTGGTGTCTGGTAGAGAGTTTAATATACTTGCAAAATTAGTATGAAAACAATTTCCTGTACAATCGAGTTTGTATAATTGTTAGAAGATGGTTTCCGTTGCTATATCGGCAGTGATACGCCCACAGAATTTACGCTTTTACAAAACTTTCCACAAATTTAAATTGATGTTAAATTAAGTGAACTTCCAGACTTATCTAAATATAGTTTGTCAGCCAAAAATCCTTGAAAATATATACCTTCTGTTTGTCAGGAAATTAGGGAAGAAAGTGTAAAGTTTGATGAAAGAATTGAAATGTTGATTTTAAAGGATCAAATAAGTTCTCTTTCAACAAAACAGACTGCAGTTTCTTAGTTTTCTTTTTTTCTTCGTCTTGGTTGCAAACTTGTTTGGTTAGATACCGCATTACTTGAGCGCCTGTGACTGTGTGGTGTTTCTTTTCTGGTTGTTTAAGGTTCACAGTAATATTTGGTTCCTTTCTTCTGCACCTTGAGCACTACTGCAGTGGATATGTGCTCTTTATAAATTTTATTATTGTTTATTTTTATTGAAACAAATATGATTTCACTGATTTTCAGACTTCTAATATGAATATTCTTAAATTAATTACCATCCAAAAGAATAGTTGGTATTTATGTAGCCGTTAATTGGTCAAATTAATTTTCATCTGGAAAACTAAAAACTTAAATATTATATCAAATATCATCAAAAATTTAGGGGACCTCACCACTTCCCTCACCCTTCCCCTTGAATCTGCATCTGATGCAGACCTTTTCAAGGTCATATTTGCAATAGTCTATTTGTCTTGTATATAAATTGGTCCCCAGTAAGTCATGGAGATGTACTAGCTAGGGTAACTATTGCTAAGCTGTATCATAATTAAGTGGCAATTGACCTTGTCCCCTAGTGACCTCAACGAAAAATAAAGTGGTTGTGTTATTTTTATTCTTTTGGAATGTGTTTCTACTATATAATTTGTTTACTACTCAGCTTCAATGCTGTTTCTAGGTACATTGAGTTTGAAGCTCTGCAAGAAGGAGGTGTGACAATTCTAATTAAGGCTGTCATCATGATTCAGAGCTGATTTTCTAGTGGGTTAAGTACCATTATAAGTGGTTCCGAGATGTTTTAGAACATGTATTTCATCCAATTTTTTTTTGTTCCAACAAGCTGTTCTTGACTTGGCTAATAGAGAATTAACCCCTGCACTGGCCAATTTTTACATTGCTTTCTTGTCATGTTTGTTTTTGTTTCACAAAGTTGGCTTATTTAGTTGAACTGATATGACCAACATTCAATGCTCTAGAAATATTTTTGGAGCTGTTGAGTTGTGAGAATAATAATGTTCATTGACATTGTACCCAGAATCATGTAACTACTGCAGGAACCTGCACCTTAACCCCTAAAATATACATTCATTTACTTATCCACTTGCTTCCTCCTACTCTTTCCACTCGTAATTAAATATTGCTTTTGGCTTTTTCATTGCAAAATAAATAATTTATTGTTTGATACGGACATAATATTATTATATTCAATAAAATAAATGTTGTGCGACAACAGAACAAGTTTTGCTTGTTTTTAATCCTTCACAAACATTCACCAGAAGTTTATAATTAGTTATCAGCTTTAAGTTAATTAAAGTGATAATGATAGTGAAAATATATTAGGTGAATGAGATAAGCCACTTTCTGAATTGTCCTGACCAGTAAACTTTAAAAACAGATTGCTATCTATAGCATAGTGTTATCACCTTCAACTTTCCACCCCTTTAGCTCACCTGGGGAAAATCTATATCTGGAAGCTAAACCGGTAAAATATGATTTTGATGAATAACTGTAAACCCCAGATATTATACCCCACCAAAGTTAAATTACCCTTTAAAACAATGACCTCTCAAAAGCCCACTCAATATCCTTGACTCTTTCATACTTCTAATGGTGGTCGGTCATTATCCTGTAAGCTTAAAATTATCCCCATAGATCTTTAGGATATAAGATATCTTTTACTCCATCTGTAGGGACATTTGGTACACTTCAGGAAAAAAATGTTCTGATATTTTAAATAAACACTTAAAAAATAAATTCATGGTAAAATACCAGTTCAGTATTATTCTCACTATCATCACCTTTATGTTATTTTTATGGTATCATAGTGCAGGAGTGGGTCTAGTAGTATTTTTTTTTAGCTGCATATACACATGTGTAAAGCTCCCACTTTGATATTAACAGTCAGTATGTGCGTTCCCCTTCCCATGGATCCACCAGTCTTCATTTTTAGTGTTCAAACACAAAATGTTACACTATCATGGCACACACTCCCTGTGAATTTGCAGTTTGAACTTACTTGCGAGTGAGTGCCCCGGCCTCAAGCACCGGGCCATGTATGGTCCCAGTCCTCCCTGGTCTGAATGTGGAGGAATAAATTGAACTGAGTTCATCTACACAGTTTCTTCCATAATTTAATTTACCGTATAACAAAAAAGAGCACCATTAGGTTGACTAAACTCTGCTATTTGAGGCCACTAAACATATTTGGGGCTGAAGTAAATGAGGTTTTTGTGTACTAACGTCACCTCTCATCACCTAAATTGTTTACACACCATTCTAGAGCAAAGTTGTCATAGCAACATTGGCGTCAGTAGAGAAATGATGCACAAAGTTATTTAGCCAAAACAGTGAAGTATTTATGACAGAGTAACTATGGCAACAAAGGTGAAGAGAAAAACAGTTGTCATATCTCAGTAATATTAGCTAATGTTGTTATCAATCTTTTTTGTGTTATTTATAGAATTGAGCATAATTTTTATTTTTAATCATCAAGAGTTTAGTGGGGGATTTCTGGAGGCTTAAACTTGTTTTTTGGGATGTCAACCCCCTGCCCCATATATGTCACTATGGATAACTCACCAGGTACCAGCAGGAGCCAGAGTTTCATTTTGGCAGTGCAATTGTACTGTAGTCTGTATAGTGTAGTGGGTGGAGAAACAGGCATTTCTTTGTTTACAATGTGAGCAAGACTTTTTAACTTGACTTTTTTTTTTTGGTAGCTTAGACATGCATATGTGCAAGTTTTAAATATTTGCACGTAAACATCCTGTAAAATAAGAGTTTCATGTTGCTTTTGATTAGCTTTGTTTTTTCTATATTTCTTTGAAAAAATTCATTTTGGAATGATGGTAAGACTAATTTTGATTCTTTTTTATAATGCCAAGTAAAACATATTTTCCATGATGCAGGAGGAGAAAAAGCAAGGTTAGCAAAGATGAGGGGCCTACAAACTCAATAACATCTTTGATCAACTCATTACACCCTCTCCAGCGAATTCTTCAAGTTAGAAAAGCAGGAAGAAATAGAAGATGGGTTGCCAGTCTAACGAAGTCTAGTGGTGAACCATCACTAAAAATATGTAACATACCGTAAACATTTTTACTTGGAATTATCAAAAAGAATCAAAATCTTTAGCAGCACCTTTCGAGTGAATAGTCTACAATGTAATTTGGATTATCTTTTATTTTTGTGCAAATACAGTACAACAAAGTTTCATTTTCCATTGTGCGTATTGGTTGTCAAGCACTGTTGTATTCTTTATGGCGAGTTGAATGGCTGAGCTATTAAGACAGGGGAGCTACAGCCACAATATCAGCGCTGGTTCAAACAGCATGCTCGCTTGTGGTTACGGTGGGAGAACAAGTCTTCTAGGATAAGGAGTATATACCGTAGGCCCATGCATAAAATTGTGCACCCAGTACATCTTTCGAGATGAGTAGGGGGTTACCCTGGTGTACTGGTGCATAAAGCCCCTGTTACCCTGCAGTTATTCACCACTAGATCCTTCGCAGGATGTATCTATGTAAACGTAAATCAATCAACTTTTTCCAAATTGGTTGAAGCCATATTTTTAATAAATTTTCATTTTGATATGGAAAAGGGAACTCGCCCTAAGGATCTTGACAAAGATCTGTGCTTGCAAAAATTTATATAGTTTCCATTCAAATCAATAAAGTCAATAAGTATAAATATATTTATGTCTTACAAATGATCTAATACTTTCCATTCCAATTTGTATCATTGCAATCAGCATATTTCAAACTGATCTGAAATATGTAATGGATTGTAAATTGAAAGTTAATTTTATCAATTATCAAATTAAGGACATGGCTTTCAAGATTATGGTGAAAGTCTTCCAGCTGCCTCTGTAGTCAACCGGGTGCCATACTATTCTCCGGCAGAACGGACTGATGGTCTTTTTCAATCATAGAAATGCGCATTAATCCATTCCAATATGATAGATAATAATTCTAATTGCTTATGACATTTAAGATAAATGCAAGTTTCATATTTACATAAATTCAATCATTCATTATCTAGCTAATTCTGAATGACTTCTTTAGTTGTCATGTACAATTCATATTAGTCTGGAACTGTATTAATATGTTCTCATGTAAATGAAATTAAGTAAATATAATATGTTAAAATAATAAAATAAAGAATTCCACGTGTTGAATACCATTAACAAACTTAAAGGTGTCCAGCCAGCCTATGTTGAGCTCAACATAAACAGAACAATAAAATTCAATATTCTAATTGCTCACTTCATACAATGTTTGGCATGGTGCATATACACTTAAATTGGCTGTTAAATGATTGTTTTTCGTAGTAAAATGCCTCTAAGATTACCATCAACAAAAATTTATATAATATCCGGAATTTTTTTTTCAAATAAAGTACTAAACTCAGTGCATACTTTATTCCAGCTTAGGCATGCATACCAGTAAATTTTAACTTCAAATTGTGTACTTTTATGTATTTAATATTTGTAGTACTTCAAGGTCAATTTAATCATCTCTGATTGGTATGATAGTCTTGGGAGTAACAACTTAAATGTTGAGCTACAGTGGCAATGCCTTGATTATTAAAAAAATATAAAAGATGATATAATACCGATATAGCTACGGAATTAACAGTGTCTTCATACTTATTTTATATTCTATAGGCCAACACAAGACAGTACTGTTGTCGTGAGGAAATTTTAATTAAAATGTTTAAAAGCATCTTTAATATACTATAATTTGACCATACCCGACGCAGACCTATCGCGTAAGCGTTTAACTCACACAGACCCGGTGTGACACCAAATCACATGAGGCTGCTGCATTGTATGACGCTGTTTGAGTTGGCCTTAAAAGTCCAGATAAATATGTTTGAATATCATGTCCTCTGTTGTATTATGATATATATCATTTTCAGGTTTGCAGAATTGTACACGAAAAAGATGTGTGCCTAAAATATGCGAAGGTTTTCCTTTCTTTGTACACGAAAAAGAAAAACAGAAGGCGTGTACAAATTATCAAGATGTTTTCCTTTTTCACCAGGTATATTTAATTTTAACTTACGATACGATAATACTTTATTGCAATTTGAATCAAATACAGAACAAATTGAAGTTGAACATTAAAAGGGGAAAAGTGGAGGACAACCAAACGGATACAAAAACATTAAAAGGGATAAAAGACACTAAAAGCAAAACATTCAATTGTTTTTTTAAACAATTATTAGGGGTTCACTAAATCTTCTAAGGTCATATTTTGTGTCCAGTTCTTATGGCAAAAGTGTTGTGTGAACTCTTTCTGAGTAACCAAGCTTTTAAAAAGTACAGGGACCTTTAATATTGGATTACCCTTTTATATATATATATATATATATAATTTGAATTTCGATAAAATTATTAAATTAAAGTACTAAAAAGGTAAATAACAAAAGCTTATAGTTTAATAGTTAAGTACAAAGATTTGGGGGCTTATTCCTGCTGAGGCCCATATAAACTTTAAAGCCACCATCTGTCATGAAATCTATGAAAAAGAACAGAAAAAATTCATAAGACTGTTCAATTATAAGGATCAAATTTTACCCACACAATAGAATGATAAAACATTATTTACGCACATTATCACTTGATTAACTCAGTGGTGTTTTTCAACAAGGTCATTAAGATATTTTAAATCATGGAGCAGAAATCGAAAGAAAGGAAAAATTACGTAACAAATGAAATACAATATAAAATCACATTATGAAACTAATAACAACATTACTTAACTAAAATCTTACTATGTAGACCTAAATCCTTAAATTGATTGTCAGCCATTTAGGGGTATATCAACAACTTGCTATTATTTATGCATCTGTTTATTGGTCAATAAACTAATTTCTCATTAAATTTTTTTAATTGAATACTAATATACATAGCAAATTGAAAACTAAATTTAACTTAGGTTTTAAAGAGCTCACCACAGAATATGATTTGTAAAGACTCTTTAACCTTTATTGTCAAAAATTCCCACCCTCATTTTGTCAACCAAATCTATATTTTTTGATGCCAGAGATGTATTATCTAAGCAGTAATAATTTAATACCTGTGGTAGGCCTACGGAATATTTCTCAAGGTATAAAAGAACTTTTCAATTCTTGAATACTTTACCTAATCATTTCAAAACACATTTATTGGCTTAAATGTTAATGAACATGTATTTAGGTTGCAATTCCAGTATATAATAATGTCAATCTTTAAATCATTACCTTATCATTGTCATAGTATAACTAAATTAAGTTGTAATCATAAATCTTTTTTTTTTTTTAAGTTTTTAAAGTTTTAAGTATTGTTTGTTTCATGTTTATTTGTTTCATTGTTAATTGATTTCATTAGATAATCTATTATTATTTTTTCATTCTTTCAATTTTATGTAAATATTTAACAATTACCATATACGTATAATATCATCAATCGATTTGTACTTTTCGAATGGAAATTGATATGCATTGTATTGGTTTGCTATAATATACAGTATGAAATGTTTTATGGATGATGTTAATTGTATTTTAATGGATAACTTCCTATAAATTGTATAATCGAATGGTGCAAATACACTTTTCTAAACACTAGCTATATTTCTTTTTAAGTGACCAAATGACCATTAGAAGTGGCCATATTGCCTTGAACTTGTCTGCACCAAGAATCTTCAATGAATTTACCAGCAAATTGTTTAAGGAAAAACAAGATTACTGGAGTAATTTATTTGATTGACAAGCTCTGACATATGTTGCTGCCTATACTCTGGAGGCTCCAGCTAAGCAGTACTGTTCGTACCTCCAAACTCAATTTTATTTTCTGACTCATAATCTCTGGTTGAGACTACTTAAAAATTCCCACAAGTCTTGTAACTTCCTTTCCACAAGCTAACACAGGTAATGCTTTGTGCTCTGAAGCTGTTGTATATTTATACTTGTCTGTGTTTTCGGATTACAATAGAACACATTCATACTTTAATCAAGTCGTGCAAAACTGTAAATTATCTTAGGCCGACTTAAAATGGACATGTTATTAATACATAATTATATTATGAGGAGAGATGTTACGTCCACTGCCATCGAACAAACTGCCATGAGAGCAGATATAGAGAATGTTGTGAAGTACTGACAGAAGTAGCTTACGCTTTCAATGCATACTTCGAAATATAGCAGATGATGAAAATAAATGAATGATAATTGTTTGGATAGTTCTATTTAAGTGCAATCTATTAAATTGGCGGTATTTTAAGAACCATTGGCAACAGAAAAGTTGGCTGTGCAAACCTGAAAATCTGACACAAGAACATAAAAACATATGGTCATAATAACAAGAATGTATATGGAAATCACAAATGTAGATAACAAAAGTCAGTCTTCTAAAACGTCAGATTCACTGGGGGGAGTTTCAGGCTGATAGACTCTGACCAAGAGTTCTTAACACACCCTTTTCTCCAGCCATCGATTGCTCGGCATTGCACTCACTCTCTTAATGTTTGGAGATATTATAAAAGATTATATACATCTACAGAATGCCACAGTAAAATTTGTCTTTGAAATAAAAACTGCAAATTTCTTACAGAGCCTTCAGTCCCTGGTATCCCCTCCCCTAGCCATGGGCTAACTTCGCTTTTCAGTTGCCATACACCTTCTATCTCTCAAATGGCACCCATATTATAAAGATATCAATCCTCAATTATATATTCTCATAGAAACAAGGGAATAGTAAAATCATACCCTATTTTTTTGCTATAAAGCTCGACTAATATTATACTGAAGCAATTTCCATAAAAAATCGCCGACTCCTTTGGCGACGCTGATTGGTCAGTCAAATCAGGGAGTGTTCCCGATTGCATCGACACAGCCACACGACAGTGCAAGGATTGCAGTAAAAATGCTGTAGCGACTGTGTAGCAATTGTATGGAAACCAAGCTTTAGTTAAAAGTCCTAAATGAATATATAAAAAGATATAAATGGATGTAGGCCTACACCTATATAAATTGTAGGTGATGTATGTCTTTACGTTATCACTATTTACCTGGCTGATTGTCAAGTTCACCATCGTGTTTACACATACTGTCTTACTGAAGTTGCACTTTTCACCTTGTTTACCTTCTTAACACCATTTTTTTCTGTTACCACACTAATGGTTACATTGTTTATTTACTTATTTAGTCACATGACCCAAGAACTGGCAGTAGCAAATACAGCATTGTCCTGTGAGCGTAGTGGTAATCCCTGTTTTGATCATTACTGTGTGATTTGGGGAGAACAAGTATCAAGGCTATGTGCACTGGTGGCGCCAGCGGGGGTGGCATGGAGGAATTTGGTACTGGGTTCAATTCTTGTAACAGCACATAATTTGTTTTCTCACAACAACAAAAAAATTCTCCACTCCCTAAGCCTTATAAACATTATTTTGTCCCCGAATATCAGCCAAACTTCTTTGATAAATTGGAAGAGTTACCCTCCATAAATATGGTACAAAATAATTATAGTTTTTAATGTGTTAGTGGAATCACTTATTTGAAGTGAATCTATGTGTTTGTAATACTTAATAACTGGGGGGAAAGGGGGAATTAGTTTTCCCCAGTTTTTAAATATTCAAAAATCTGTATCTTTTGTCAAACAACTTTTTTCTGTCAAAATCAATTCTACCACAACATATCAAAAAATAATTTTCCTCAAGAGCCAGACTTTAAACAACACAAAATGTCCACAAACCGCAGCATTCTACATCGCTTGTAATTTATTTAATTAAAATTTCAGAAGATGATTACACAGGATTCAAATTTTTTTATTTTACTAAGACATTTTTATTTAACATTTATCACTTGTATATTTATGAACATGTTATGTACAACAAACCTCAAATTTATTATTTTGACATTAATGTTGACTTGTATCTTGTAAACAGCACCCAAATTTTTCCAAACTACAAGTTGAATTTCACAAGGTGGTTTTAAGAAAAAAACGTACTGTAGGCCTACATTAGTAGTTTTCCATTAAACAACAAAACAATGTTTAGATCACTTTAATAGTACTAAGTACTGTATTGCCATGGCCCTCTTTTCATGTTGGTTAAATAACTGTTAATTAGTTAATGGATCACATGTAGACATAGTTTATCTTGATAGGCTGTCACAAACTGCAATCAACAGAGCCTGAGGTAATTCAAAAGAACAATTCAATTCAATGCAGTTGACATGCCCACCACCACATTGCTATATTTTCCTGTGTTTAGATCAACTACAGCAAAAGCATACTCTGTACTAGCTCACGTTCCTCTATGGGTGTGTTTCTTATTTCAATACGAGTCTCGTCTGTTACTAAAGGATGGACAAAATTAATATAATAGCTTTAATGAGGCTACAGTACTTGGAAGTGGCATTACGCCAACGTACAATATGGTTCCTGGGAATGAGATAGATGAAGCCCTATGGAAGTGCATGATGGCGACTCCAGTGATATGTATATTTATTAATTTTTCCCGTTTTCTTGTTTTCATCGACAAATTTAATTCTTAATATCAGTACCGGTACCAAGAACCGTTGAGAATCAGTCATAATGCCAACTCAAGACAAACATGCCAAATTTGAGTTAAATGAACATTTCAGTAGCATGTGCACTATATGTATTTTTTTTAATTCTCTAAAATCAATTAAAATAGCCCTTTCAAAATTGCCATATTTTCTGGGGTATTCGACCCCACTGGACCCCTTCCAAAAGATTTTGAGCGATGCCCCACCATGCCCACTTATACTGTCATCAGGGACATCAGCCCCACCCTTAAAGACATTGGATACCCCATTGGGCAAATCCTAGCACCACCAATAAATATACATTTTCCGAGAAGAGGATTTCAGCCAGCACTTGTGGAGAGTGTAGTGGTGGTCCAGATGGGTTGCCCCGTTGTACCTAGCAGAGAGAATAAGCATTTTAAGCTTTGTTTGAAACATTTTAAACATATTATGCCTAAAGAATTTTATTTAAAAAGAAGAATAGTAAAAGTTTTTAATTAAACTTTTTTTAGTTTGAATGTGTCATAGCTTAAAGAGGGCCTTAACTGGCCTTTCAGAGCCACTGCTCCTGCTGGTACCACCGCTACCTAGCAACCAGCCTGCAGCTCCACCCCTGTCAGTCCCCAAGTATGACGCCACTGATACGTGAAGTTTTTGATCCAAGGACATTAGTTCATACTTCATACCCTGAAGAATTCTTGGAGGAAAGGGGGATTAGATTCAAATTAATCATAGTAAATTTTATAAATATTTTTTGACAAATCAACTGCCAATTTTGCAAATTACCAACTGATTACCGGAACTGACAACCGCACATCCTTGAGTTAAACAAAAAAAAAGAAATGTTTTTTATTACAAATTAACCCCTGCCTCCCTTGAAAAAAAATTAATGAAATTAAAAAATATAAAGTAAAGATAAAATTCTCACACTCATGTCTGCTAAACTCAGAAACTTAAAAAAGATCACATAAGATGCACTTGAATCATTACCACAATGCTGAACATAAAATTTGTTTTTTTTTATGGTACATTTAATTAAGAACAAGGTAAATAAACATAGTTGTATTAAACAGATACAAGCTAAAAACTATTATACATAAACTAGATTTAAATATCCATTGGAAGTGGTTTGATTACATGATTTATGGTCACACATCCAAGTTGGTTCTGTGGTAGCCTCACATACTAATATTATTATTACCATCATTACAGTTTCAATTAAGTTTTATTTTAGACATTCAATGTTCAAATCAAAAAAATAGAAAACAAATATAGTAGTAAGACAACTACTGGCATTACAGTACTTTGAAAATTGGAAATGCTGTAACATTGGAAAATACATTTTTGGTAATTAAATTAAATAAGGCTGATGACGATTCTGCAGCAGATAGGTCAGCATATCTTAATTCTGCTCAATTAATAATTAGCAATTAGTAAGTCTCAAATCACTGTTGAGCCAGTGTGCTCAGGAAACGCATCTGTGTCAGCAGTAGCTAGTGGCCCCAAAGAAGGCATAAAAGTCCGGACTCTGTCTCCAGTGCCCCCACTGAACAATCCTGTTACACAGAGGGTACGCTGCATGACCAGCGTTACCACGAGACTTGATAAGGAAATACTGTCAACGTCCACACCTATGCGGCAGAGCCAACGATATCCCCATTGATGAATCATATGAATGTGCAGTTTGATTATGGCGTGTAGGAAGAAGTTTGCGGTTCTTGTAGTTTCTTGCCAACGTTTCTAATTGTCGGGATTGATTGCATTGGTGTACTAGAGGCCTGAATTATAATTATGCATTGAATTATAAAGCTAATTAAATGGTTATGAATGCCAAACAGTGCTTGCTCATTAAAGCCAAATAGTAATAATGATAATAATAATAAATGAATAATAATGATGATAATAATAATAGTAATAATAATAATATTAGTAATAATAAAAACATTAATAATAGTAACATTAACAGAAAACATTATTACAAACAAATATTAGTATAGTAATAGTAAGAATTAATTAATATAGACCTACTGTACACTGAAGTAGGTGTGAAATTTCCATTTTCATTACAGTATATAAATGGTATCTTTGTTTAAAAATTAATATCTAACATACAAAGTAAAATCATTCTACTGAAGCTGAATTGCAGAAATAATTTTAATAAGTTTTAACAACTTACACAAGAAAAAAAACCCATCATTACAGAAAGAAAAATATTACAACTTAATTCTAAACATATCAACATATTAATTTAATATATAATGGTAAATTATCATTTCAGCAAGAATTTAAAGATAACTATTTTAATGATATAATTTTGATTAATGATTCACAGATATTAAATTAAATAAGGAGGCAAGTGTGCCTTCCAGTGATAGGCATCAAATCATCTCTTAGGACAAGCCAGTTTGTGGTTTGAACTGCACATTCACGTATCCTACGGTATCCAAAGTGAATCAACATAAACCTATGTTGTGTGTATGTTTTTTTATGTGGATTAACCATGATACAAGCATGCATGGTTTTAACTACGAACTGTCTTATTTCTCTGTTAAAGATGACTACCTAGCTGTGTTTGGCAAAGAAACTTTAGCTAATTTTGTACCTTTAAGTTTGTTATCTATTAACATTCAATTCCTATATTCTTTGCATAGAACATGTAATTCCCTGATAATCAATTTTAGGGATTTTTTTTTTTAAAGTCTATAAATCGGTGAAAAAAAAAAATTTTATTTTGATTTTTGTCTCTTGGGCGCCGATAATCATTATTTGATTTACTTATTCAATGTTTTAATGGGCTTTCAAAATTGATGACTGATTACACCAAATTTTGAAAAAGGTAGAGATCATACGTTTACTTCTCAAAAAAAAACAAAAAAACTGGGCTACCATTTACAAAGCAAAGAGACATGAAGAAATTAAAAAAGAGGATATTAGCAGCTAATTAAGATTAAGAAGTAACCAAAGAAGGTCAAAGCAAATTGTGTGCGGCTGTATTATTAAAATCGCCTATATTACAACATTTTGTCGGATACTTTCAGGCAGAAAAAGCATCAGATTACCGTACTACAACGGTGTAGGAACATCCAAGGTGCTGTGTCAAAGTTTATAGGCCAGTATTTGTGTGGTTGTTGTCTAAAAAAGAAGTTAAGATCACTTGTTACATAAAAAAAATCTCTTAAAAATGCTCAGATTCCTATCCTAATACACTATACAAAAATAAAATGCAAGTAGAATTTGTAGAAGTAATTACATAAGCTCTTAGGATTTGCCGACTTCAAATTATTTTAGTCAGTTATTATATAAGTAGTAATACTAAAACTTTGCTAAATATTTAAAAATTGAGTTTTAAAGTTTGGAACCTTCATTTATCTGTTGTAGATAAAAGTGGTAAACAGTACTGTAGATAAGAAATATGACTGACAACACTATAACAAACTTTTATTCCACAAAAATCTTTTTATCCAGACAGTTAAATTCTCCTTCTGTATGTATACTTTCTAATTTTCCGGCTTTTCAAATGTGTGAAGACTTGAGAACAGAGTAGAAAATCCTGATGAGGTAAGTAATCCAGTGATTACAGTATCTAGGTTACACGATGTAAGGGATTAGCCTTGGATTGAGTAAAATCTAAACAAACTTAAGCAAGTTATGATCACAATTGGTTAAATCTAGGTTAAGATGATGGATTAAGGAGGATAAATAAGAAGTGTGTGCTACTTTCTGATCAAGTACTTGTGAAGTTAAACAGTAGTTATTTAATAAAGTACTTTCAGAATTCTATAAAATTAAAGAGTCAGCATTTTTCTTTGTATGTCATTGTTATTGTTGAAGAATATTACTGTTTATTTTATTATATTTTTATTATTAATATTATCAATATTATTACAATATTTAATATATTATTATTATTATTAAAGACATTTGATTGATTGTTGTTCATTATCATTATTGTTTATTATTATACATTAAGTGTTTAATATTAAATATGCTAATATAAATAAATTATTTTAAAATGCATTTATTTTGTATTGTAATATTTGTGAAAAAAGGAAATTAATTATGATATTATCAAATATTTTATTTTTTTTAGTAAAATTTAGTAAATTTTTTTTTCAAATCTCATATAAAGAAAATGACATTACAAAAATAATAATGGACTTTTTCATCATGTTTCCCATTATCCCTCTATACTTTTTTTTAAAGAACACATTGAAATAACTTTAAAAATAAGAAGATAAAAGGAGAAATTGAGGCTAAGGTAAAATGTCAAATGAGGTTTCTATTTAAAAAAAAAATTAGAAAAACATTAGGGCTTATGTGCAGTAGGTGTGATTATGTAATACCCTCTTATTTTGTTCTAATTTTTTAAGCAATTTCAGCCTTAGTATTCTTATAAAATGTATTCTTATTTAAAAAAAAAGTGTATTCAATACCCTAGATCAGCCCCTGCCATACTGTACAGTATTTACAAATAGGTAAATTTTCTGCACAATAATATTGTGATGAAAGCTGGCCAAGTCCCCATGGGTAAAGTTCTGGGGAGTTGACAGCTAACATTACTGTATGTGCCTTTGAGATTGTTTTTCCAGAAGAAGTTGGATTTATAAAGTATGCCGATATCCTTCAATTGAGGAATATTTGTCTCGAGTATTAGAACTTGGCTTTTTTTTTTTTTTACAGATTTATGTTAAACTTTTTTTTTTTACAGATTTATCTTAAACTTTTGTGATGTGTCAACCAATATACAGGAGTTTAGAATTTCATGATAAAGGCCTGTTTATACTTCAACGATAACGATAAAAAACCTAAAAAGTGATTGTTCATGTAGAAAACCAAAAAAAAATAAGTTTTTTACACTAGGACGATTCGATAACGATTTATCGTGTATATTATAACAAAATATTATAACAAATCAAGTCAGATGACGTCATAATCATGGAAAACGATAAAATCATTGCTACTACTACGATTTTAATGTTTTTCCATGATTATGACTTGTCAAAATAGTCAAAAATCTGATTTGACTTGTCAAAATAGTTGTTATTGCATAACTGATAAATCGTTATCAAATCGTTCTAGTGTAAAAACTTCTCTTATTTCTTTTATTTTCTATATGAACAATTGCTTTTTAGCTTTTTTATCGTTATCGTTGATGTATAAACAGGCCTTAAGGCTGTTTCTCCTCTCCCCCCACTGTGTGCAATAATACCCAGATCAAAGCTCTACGTACACTCATCACAAAGAGAGACGAGTATCCTTTTTATTCCGGAATACTGACCAATTAGCACTGCTGTACAATAATTAAAAGGTCCACTGATTATCTCAGATAAGATAGTGTAATACATATTCCAAGTATCGAAATGAAATTTCTATGCAACACGATGGTGTGCATTTCGATACTTGTACAATAATAGTCATATAAATTACAAGGTTTATGGAAGATGATATTATTTATTAGCTCTTCTTCCTAAAGCAGAAAAGCCATTGTATTTTTTTCTATTTCTATCCCATTTCCTTACGTTTTTTTTGTACAAGTTGGATGGTCGAGCGGTTAAGACAGGGGCGCCGCATTTTACAGCCATAATATCGGTGCTGGTTCAACGGCGCGCTCACCAATGGTTCTGGTGGTGCAATCTACATTCAACAACCTTTGCACTCAACAGCAAAATAGAGAATGAAATCATTTGGTTAGGTTTTATAGTATAATGGTCAGATCTCAGCACTTTACCATCAACGTATTTTCCTGCTACTTCTTGTTTTTATAAGAACCAGTAAAATTTTGCCCAGGCTCAGGTGTTCTTATTTTTTGGCCTATTTCCAGCTCAAAATGTTCTTATTTTGTTCTTATTTTACACACTTTTCAAACATAGAAAATTATTATTGTACAGCAGTATACACTGTACTGGGAGGTGTAAGTGGCCCTGCAAAAAATGGCCCCTGAAAGAAAGGCCCCGCAAAAAAAAGGCCCCGGTAAAAATGGCCCAAAATGGCAGGTAGGTACACCTACTGTACTGTGTTACTGTTTTACATAGTCACACCTGCTGCACATAAGGTACTGATATAATTTTTGGTTTTCTAGTTTAAAAAAAAAATAAAAACCTCATTTGACATTCTACCTCAGCCTCAATTTGTTCTTATTTTGTTCTTAATTTTTAAGCAATTTGAGCCTCATGTTCTTATAAAATGTGTTCTTATAAAAAAAAAAATTATCAATAAGTGATTACTGTTAACATAAAACCATATATCTTAGGTAACAAGCTTTAGATTTATCATTCAATTAAAACATCAGGTGTAATTATGCCAATGAAGGTGAGCCCTGTATAATCTGTTTTACTTTATTTAACAATAAACAATTATTGTTAGAGGCTAACCACAGTCTTAAAATTGGCTCTGGTTCGAGCTACTCTTCACCCAGATTTTGGTTGGTAGAACCAAATGTCTGGCTTGTGTGAACTCATTGCATCTTTCGGAAGTAGGGGGGTTATCCTAATGCTATGGTTCATTTCTACCCCTGTCGTTACTGAATGATGTGAAATAAGCGCCTCTCTATGGCTACTACAGTAGTGACAGACCACATTCTATTCAGTGGCATGCACCCTTTTATACCAAACAAATGTGGTAATATTGCCGTAATGTAACACATTTCTGCATGAATTGATTACGTACTCTGGCATGCCATTGGTAATGTAATTTGTATAAGCAAAACGCAATATTGTGGTAATGTAGCTCTATATAAAAGTGGCATATGAGGGTGGCTTAGACAAAAATCACACCAACTGATACAAAAATAAACAATAACCAACAAATAGTCAAGCATGTTTATTTCAGTACATTAATAAATACATTATTTTGTTCAGTTTATTTACAAGGGCCTTTTCGTGAATTGTAGGTGTTAATTCCTAATCATTAACAACTTTTAAAAAATGTAATCTTATGCTTAAGTGTAATGAAGTATTCTATTTTTTTCATTTATTTACTCAGACGTAAAATGCCCTGGGATCTCAAAGTAGCAAAAGTCATCATGACAAAACAAAACATAAATGTAAATATAAATTTATGTAATTCATTTGCTTTGAGAAAATATTTTCTTCACCAATTAAAGGAGGCATACTGCAATTAACATCATTCCTAGGAAAAACATGTAGTTTATGTTGCCAAAAGTGTAATTTATTACATACATAACTATTGGCAGCATTAAAGTTTACAAAATTTCGTAAAAACTCGAATAGAAGCCCAATGGGCTTAACCTCGAGAAGAAGCCCATCTCAAATTTAGCCCCCTCTTTAGTTTGCAAAAGCAGCCTCGAAAAGAAACCCATGGGCTTCTTTTTAAGATAGCATGGGCTTGTTTTTTTCAAGATAATACAGTACATACACTGTGCACGAAAAAGAAACAAAATAAATTAAAAACATGCTTGGTTTGTACAGTAGTTCAGGTGATCTAATGCTGTTTAATACACTCCATGATACAGATTGTTGTTACAGTAACCCTATTTATTGTTTTATAGTAGTACAGTATATGTACAGCATTTGTTTTGAAAAGGAGCCCCTCTCTTTACTTTGCAAAAGTAGCCTGCCTTGAAAAGAAGCCCATCCAAAGTTTGCAAAAAAAAAAAAAAACAGAAGCCCAGGGCTTCAATTCGAGGTTTATGTTAGCCACTGCTGTAGACAGGAAAGATGATCTGTGACAACAAGGTACACAGTTGTTTTTTTAATGGCTTTTGCCTCTAGCAAGGCTACAGTATGTTGGAGTCTGGCGCTCAAGGCTGGTACCATTTAAGAAGGAAAAAAAACAGGACAAGCTGCTATTCCTGTTTTACATGGATGCTAAAACAGGACTGCTGTAAAGCTAAGGTTCAGACCATTACATTATTTTAAATGTACCCCCGTCCAATCTTAATATGAGTTTAGTCCTAACAAAATTACTCTTGTCTTGTATTCAACAAAAAAAATTTCTTCGCAATTAACAATTAAATAATCTAACTGAATAGGGACATTAAATTACAAAAAGATCTCAATTATGAATTGAAAACTTGCACTTATTATATACATTTCTAACTTCATAATATAAAAACTTAATTATTCAAACAAGCGTTCTATTAAAAATTAAGTAAATTTAGAAAATATATAAAAATAATAAAATTGAATTGACAGATTGATAGAGAATAATTTATTGTTTATTGGCACTATATAAATTAAATTATTATTATTTTATTATTATTATTATTATTTAAAAACTACCAATACAGAACCAAAATGTTGTTTCAAATCCCTGCTGTAAATTTCATTTGTGTCCTTAATCAAGGAATTTACCTAAGCCTTTCTATCTCTATCCAACTATAGATTTTCAAAATTTTGGCTTGGTAGCTTGTGACAACACAAAGGTTTTTCTTTGTCAAATATAGTAGTTCTTTTTTATCATACAGTATTCTTAATAAAGTATTAATAATACATATGTTACAGTATATCGTCGCTCACATCACGAACTAACACAATTAAATTCAATTGTGTTAGTTCGTGAAATCAAAAAAGCGCGTCAAAATACGCGCTGTTGTCGTTAAGGACTTTTTGTGTGGTAAAGAATACAAAATTTGCTTGACAACCAATACGCGCTCGTTTTGACGCGCTACTGTGATTTCACGAACTAACACAATCTACTTTGATTGTGTTAGTTCGTGATGTGAGTGACGATATAATAATTAATTCTACTGTTATGTAAGTACAATTATCTAAATAGTGATTGTTATGGGAAACAATAAATAATGTAGTTGAGTTTACTTATGATATATAACTTGGAATTGTGCCCCTGTTATAAAAAGAGAGACAATAAAGTAAGTTACTAATACCAGGGAGGTATAAAAATACAAACTTACTTTCTTACTAACCTATATACTTACTTACCTAGACAGACTCACAATTCAGTTTATTTAGTCATACACATCAACAAAAAGTATTATCAAAAAATATAAACAGCAAACTTTAGCACAATAACAAAGAAAAGAAAAACATGCTACAAAAGAAGTGGATAGTATCTATATATCATTTTTTAATTATTTATAAAGTATATTATATATAGTGTTATAAAAAACAACCCTTTTTAAAGTCCTGGACTATGTTTTTCCGATTCCAGACATTAGCTGATGTTTCATCATTAGTCATTCGATTGTTATCTTTGGAACTAGTGTGAAATGTTGAATCCTTTCCAACAAATAGAATGTAATAGTGTTTATTTGGATACGCAATAAAGCTTGTAGTTCTACCAAAGTAAAAATAACAAAATTATAAATGTTATTAAAGAAGAAACCACTGTGATGCCCTTTAATCTTGTGGGGGTTTTTTTTAATGGAAGGACATTTTCAAGGATTGGAATCAGGGGTCTTGATTGGAAAGTGACATAATCCTCTAATACTGATAGTACATGCCAGTATAATAAAAAGAAATAATGTATTCATTTCCACCAATTAATGCTACCAAGGCAACTGTGTAATAGATAAACATATGATTAACACTACAAATACACCATGATGAACTTAAACCAAGGTAATACAGCAAAATAACATTCATCTCTGCACGCCAACTTTACGTCAGCAAACAGGCCCTTGATCTTATCTATGTAATAATAATAATAATAATAACTGTTGTCTTGCTTTTGTAACAGAGGCACACAATTCTCAATAAGGTGTGGAACATTACAAAAACAATACCCTGACAGTTTTATGTTTGCCCTTAGTTTTTGTGTGATTTAAAATCAGTCACGTTTCCATTGAATGAAGTGAAAATGTTGATAGTGTTCACTTACAGTACCCAGTTTCTTATTCAATAAAAAATTAATGTAAGAAATGGGGTATATAATATAATAAATAATAAAAATAAATTTTATATGATAAATTTTAACAAAAATATGCCTTGCTGTGAATTCCTTTTTTGTATCAATTTTAGATATTAATGGTGTAGCATATTAAAACCAAGGCAAGTGTACTTTTTGACTCAATCCAAAAAAATAAATTTAATTTAGTAGCATATTTCTTTTGTGATTGTATAGTAAAGTTTAATAAGCTAAGTTATTGTATGACAGATGGATTTCAAAGGTTCCAGATGTCTGTAAGAATGCATAGATAAATCATAATTAACCTTATTTGTTGTTTTAAATATTTACATTGTTTTATAAATAGTTAATTTATTTCAAGATGTTAACAAGGAAGATAATTAGTAGAGCAGCTCTTGCAAGTAAGTGATATAATATCATAAAACAAAATAAGCAACAATCAATTACAATACACTATAAATATAGGAAGGTTAAAGTTAGAACATATTTTTGTCAAAATGTTTATGATATTTTACATATTTGTGAATTTTGTAGCAATTTATCTAACATTACAATTGTTCAAAACAATCAATTTGGATTAGTTTAATAACTTTAACAAGAGTTTTGATATAAATTTAACATTTGCGACTTGTTAAATTAAAGAAAGTGCAACTCATTTATCAAAAACAAGTTAAAAAACACATCTGTTGGAGGTTGGATTTGATATAGGTCTTTACACTTGGATGTTACATGCAAAAGCTCCATATCATTATTTAATTGATGGATATTTGTGTTATATAAGTTTTCATTGTTATTATTATCATTATATAATTATTATAAATATTGTTGTTATTAATATTAATATTATTATTAGTATTATTATTTTCAATAATATAAATAATATTATTTGTAATGGAAAATACTTTCAGTTATGAATTAGCTTAATACCCATAGCAAACTAAATGAAAACCAGTACAAAATTGGAGCATAAAAGTACCTGAATGTCCATTGGTTGCTGTGTTATCTACCATAATGGTTTCACTTCAGATGTTTAATAGTAATGAATATGTAAAATGAAAAGCAAATTAGAAATATAGGCCTATAAAGTATCTTTCTAGTTGAAGTTAATGGAAACAGAGATGGATGAGGCTCCTTTTTAAATACTTCTGTAACAAATGTGTCTACCACCAGGACTTGAAGTGGTGGGAGAGATTTTTATTGTTTTTGCTAAACCTTTTTTCTGAAAGAACCCCCTTCCGATAAATAAAAGAACTATCAACTCCAAACCATGAAAATGGGGATGAAGGTATCATTTAATTGCTAGAATGCTTCAGGTCCAAAAGGATACACCCCTGACCTACAGTGGTGACGCCAGCAGAGTGGGGGGTAAGGGGACAGGAGGGGGCTCAACTTCCCCCACTGGACAGGTCAAGCCCCCTGCCGGACAGAGCTCATCAGGCAGTCTGACCATAAAACATATAAAAATAGGCCCAAACCAAGCCAACACATGTCTGTCACAGTCTAAGAGTGCCATTTCCGGCCATCCAGAGGTTGCTATTCTTTAAAAAATCTCATTTGGGAGGGAGAACTCCCCGCTCATCCCCTTCGTCCTCCCTGTCGGACAACTTATCCCCCTCCCCCTCCAGAAAATATATCCTAGAGCCGCCACTGCTGACCTACCACATAAGCTCTTCTGTAGAGTAGGTCTGAAAATAGTGCCTAGGCACCCCTGGACCAGCTCTGGCATTTAAGTGTCTGCCACATGCACATATGCTCACCAGGGGCATGCACAATTTGAGAATGTGAACTAAATACTATATATTCCAATCAATTTAATGGTCAGTCATTAGCCACTTAAATTTAAATATAATTTTCTTTTTATTTCCCCTTTTTTTTAATTTTCAAAAATGTAGTGGAAACCTAGGCTGGCCGACTTCATATCTCCTACAGTATGTTTTTTTTTTGTCGTATTACTTAAATTAAATTACTGTACTGTGTACTCAAGAATCCAATATAGTGACCAACAGCTTATTGGTTTCATGGTCAAATTATGTCCAGGTCAGCAGGAAATAAGTTGTAAAGGTCAGTAATTACTCTTTTCACTCTTCCAAACCAAAATCTGGTGTTGTAATTATATTACGAAATTGTGTGCATGCATGGGTTTTCAAATATTAATGCAAAAAAAAAACAAAAAAACCAAAAAAAAACCATGCACTATTGATAAAGGTAATGAAAAAATTAGTGCGCACTGTTATTAAGAATGACAGTATTTTAAGTCCCAATATCTTACCATTTTGACCCAGTAGGTTTTGTCTGTGCTTCAGTCATTAAACTGCTATAGATATTAATATAAATTTGATATTTTTCAAAGAAAAGTGTAGGATTGGAAATATAACAATTTTTGAAAAAGTTTGAAGGAATATGCCCTATTTTTGCTAACCTCAATAACAATACTGACGTTTATGTTTTAATTTCAAATGAAAAATATGTTTTAATTATTAATGCATTGTTTTTTTATTTTCTCATTTTGCTGAAGGATATTTGTCAAATAGGTATCATTTGTAATTATTTCCTCTTTTTTCTTATCAGCTTTTTCAATGATGAGTAAAAACAATTCTTTTTATGTGGTTGACCTTCTTGGCCATTTCCTGTAAACTTCAATGACAAATTTGGGTGAAGGACTGCATTGCTGCATGTACAGTTCCTGGGCTTCAAAACTTTAATTGCCCTTTTTGTCTTTAAATTATTATATGAACTTATAACTCTGTTTTAATTTTATTTCTGTATTTCATTCTTAAGTGTATTTTATTCTGTGGAAAGAAATTCTTGTTCAACTTTCAACAAAAAAAAAAAATTTTCTTTAGTTCATGTAAATCAAAAAATTTAAATGAAATTTTTATTGTTGATCAATTTGATTATGTGCTCATGGGCTCGATATGCTTTTGTAAGCTCTGATTGGCTGTGTTTTTATATAATATAAACTACCATATAATACCATATTTTCATTCAATGAGGCTCCGACAGTTTTAAACATTAAAAATTCACTGGCCTGGCATTATCATACAGAAACTGCATAATATCTTAGAACTCATGTAACAATCACTGCAGTTTTTTGTTTATGTTCTGGTTTGTCTTGTGAACCACACTTAATCGATGTCGCACCGACTGGTGGAACTACGCGGCCCCCTGGATTTTAGCATCTGTTTGTTCGCTCTGCTTTTTAAACTTAACACTCACTTCGCTCGCTTATTACAGGTCCCCAATAACAGTCACCGCCAAGGCCCCACAAACTCTGTGATGCCACTGCGAGCCCCCAACTGGGCTTTTCCCCTAGACTACACAGGTGTCAATCAATCAATCAATCAATCATATTTTATTGTCATTGTTCAGGAGAACATAGAAATTTGTTTTGCTCTGTGGTAAAAACACATTCCAAAAGGCAGAACAAACACAAACAAAGAAACAAAGTGCAAAAGTATGAAACATTTACCAACAATTTAGAGCCCTAATTGCTCTAGGAAAGAAAATATTGCTGAATCTAGCCTTAGTGGCTTTCAATGAACGAAAACGTCGACCACTGCGCATCAATTGGAATAGGTTTGAGGCAGGATGAGTTTGGTCGCCCATAATAGCCTCTGCCTTTTTAAGAAGCCGATCATGGAAAATGGTTTCCAGAGGCATTTGTTCCAAACCAANNAAACCAATGATATGCGTTGCAGTCCTGACGATTCTGTTAAGGGCATATAAGTCGTTTTCGGTAGCGCCCCCGAACCAGACGGTTATAGATAATGTTAAAATGCTTTCAATTACTGCTCTATAAAAAGTCATCAAAATAGTCGGATGCATTCCAAAAGATTTAAGCCTACGCAAAAAATAAATTCTTTTCTGTGCCCTTTTCACAATTTTTTGCACGTTATGTTGCCACTTCATATCATTGGATATATAAATACCAAGGAATTTAAATTCCTCAACAAAGTCGGTGTGCATTGGAAATTGCCAGATAACTAGCCCTCATTGGACAAATCCTGGGCCTCCACTGTCTGTCATTCAAAATAGTTTATATAAGCTGTCTGACTTAGTAAGTCTGTTGCTTTATAAACTTATTATCTTTTAAATGTACAGTTGAATTTGATACTGTATGATTATTTTTACTCTATTATCATTTTTAAAAAATTATTTATTTATGACAAATTTTGCAAATTCACTGTCAAACGCTGTGGACATAGAAACTGCTTAAGGTGCACATGATGGAAGAGCCATACAATGAAACTGCCTGCTGTTAACGCAAGGGTGAACATGATGGAACTGTTTGTTGTTAGCGCATTCGTTGAATAAACTAAAACTCGCAGCTTGTTGCTACCACTAATGTTTTGCTTGAGGGAACTGCGCGATGGTAGTGCAAGGGTGGCACACAAATATAACTCCACATTGATAGCACCAGTGTTTTGCAAAATGGAACCACCTGTTTTTAGCACTAGGGTTGCATATAGTAAAACTACCCATTGTTAGCACTATGTTGCATATGAGGAAACTGCCTATTGGTAGTGCCAGTTTTTCTCACTATATGCTTCTGACTGTTGTTACGTGTCAGTGTTGTATTCGTTTTTTAGCATTTTTAAGGCTTGGTTCATTAAAGTCAGGCTTTGTAAGGACTGATTTTTCTAAGACAGAAAAAAGGTGTTTGACGAAAAACTTGGGAAAAGTGAGATACAGATTTTTGCATTAAAAATGGGGAAAAAGGGGAGTAACCACTCTTTTTTACACCTTTTCCCCAAGTTTTGATTACCAACAATAGCCAGCCATTTTCAAATTTGCAAATCCTTGTGCATCACTCTTCAGGAGGCATGAATGAGGTTACCAAACCTTAAAATTACCATACTTGAAAAATTTGTATCTGCCCTTAAATATTTGAGACAATTTGTTCATCATCAATGTACAGTACAAAATTTGCAGCTTTTTGTTTTCAAGCCTTAAAATTAAGTTGATTATTTCTTAATGTATTTTATTTTATTTCTTTCACATCAAAAAGCAGTTGTACACTCGCCACTTACAGGATGGAACAATGTTTTTTATAAGTCTCTTTTATAAGGTTTTGAAAGTGGAGCTGTTTTTTAATTAGGTAGTCTTGAGAAAAAAATCTTGCAGTGACAGGGTTTGAGCTGTCTCTTATACACATCTAGATGTGTATAAGAGACAGGGGTGGTGCAAGCTTTTTTTTGGGGGGGGGGCATGCACTCCAGTGCATCCCTAAGATATGCCACTGGGAAGAAACAAAGTAGTTATTGAATAGAGGAGAAACATTGCACAATCTTATAACCACCTGTGCCCTTTAAACTTTGCAGGGTCCAGAGCAAGGTTGTATTGTATGATGTGTAAGATTGAATCTGACACTAGCAGAGAGTTAAAAAAAAAAATAGTAATTCAATATAAATAAAAGTGGAAAAATGATCTAACTGAATTTACCTTTAACTTGGAAAGAGACAGTAAAAAAAATATTTGGTGCTTATTTGGCATGTTCATTTGATTTCCTCTATAAATCTTATGGAAAATACGGTACTCAATGTTTTGAAAAAACAAAATGTGCAAGATCTTTTATTTCCCCCTTGACCCACCAGGGCCAGGAATGGATCCAAGATTGTTTTGCCCAGGAGAACCAATCAACAGTTTGTGTTGAAGAGTGGTTCCCTTCCATATTGTGGAGGGTAGGGGAGGCTTACCCCTGTGAAGCTCTACATATTTAGCCATTATACCACATTAATCTATTATTCTAAACTGTTTAACACTTCATTACAAGATTATCTAAAAATATTACCTGCCAAAATTTATAGGTGAGGAAGGGCAACATCTAAACAATCTATATTAATAAAGTTGAAATCTCTTATAATTAGTTGTATTGTAAATTGTATTTTTTAGGACCAATAGAACCATAAGATAAACTCATTAACAAATATTCAAAATTAACATGAAAATTCTAATAGTTAAAAGATGAAACTTAATATCAGGACCACCAAACCTATCATAGAAACCAAACGGTTTTAATGTAACACAGATTCTGATTAATAATGCACACATATTCATATACTGATAAAATTTACAGTTCAGTGTAAAATAAAAACAAAATAAGTACATTTTGAGCCTGAAATTGGCCACTAAAATAAGAACACTGAGTCTGGGCAAAAGTTTACTGGTTCTTATAAAAAAAAAAGTGTACTTAGTTTTGATGGCTTAGGACCTGCCCATCATTTTCTATATGAGGAACTCTGTAACTATGTCTAAAAGTGATAGCAAATTTCTTTCCAAGAGGGACCAATATAAAATCGAAATACTTTATAAATAATTAATTTGAGGTTGAACAGTCTGTCATGTCAAGCAGCTTATGATGTCTCAAACATGATTGATTTTTCTATATTTATTGCAATTTATCTATGATTTCTGAATTATTTTTATTTTGTTCTTTTAATTTAATCATATTTTTCTCTTTTAAATGTACAGTTGAATTTGATACTGTATGATTATTTTCACTCTATTATCATTTTTTAAAAATTATTTATTTATGACAAATTTTGCAAATTCACTGTCAAACGCTGTGGACATAGAAACTGCTTAAGGTGCACATGATGGAAGAGCCTTTCGCATACAATGAAACTGCCTGCTGTTAACGCAAGGGTAAACACGATAAAACTGTTTGTTGTTAGCGCATTCATTTAATAAACTAAAACTCGCAGCTTGTTGCTACCACTAATGTTTTGCTTGAGGGAACTGCGCGATGGTAGTGCAAGGGTGGCACACAAATATAACTCCACATTGATAGCACCAGTGTTTTGCAAAATGGAACCACCTGTTTTTAGCACTAGGGTTGCATATAGTAAAACTACCCATTGTTAGCACTATGTTGCATATGAGGAAACTGCCTATTGGTAGTGCCAGTTTTTCTCACTATATGCTTCTGACTGTTGTTACGTGTCAGTGTTGTATTCGTTTTTTAGCATTTTTAAGGCTTGGTTCATTAAAGTCAGGCTTTGTAAGGACTGATTTTTCTAAGACAGAAAAAAGGTGTTTGACGAAAAACTTGGGAAAAGTGAGATACAGATTTTTGCATTAAAAATGGGGAAAAAGGGGAGTAACCACTCTTTTTTACACCTTTTCCCCAAGTTTTGATTACCAACAATAGCCAGCCATTTTCAAATTTGCAAATCCTTGTGCATCACTCTTCAGGAGGCATGAATGAGGTTACCAAACCTTAAAATTACCATACTTGAAAAATTTGTATCTGCCCTTAAATATTTGAGACAATTTGTTCATCATCAATGTACAGTACAAAATTTGCAGCTTTTTGTTTTCAAGCCTTAAAATTAAGTTGATTATTTCTTAATGTATTTTATTTTATTTCTTTCACATCAAAAAGCAGTTGTACACTCGCCACTTACAGGATGGAACAATGTTTTTTATAAGTCTCTTTTATAAGGTTTTGAAAGTGGAGCTGTTTTTTAATTAGGTAGTCTTGAGAAAAAAATCTTGCAGTGACAGGGTTTGAGCCCACGAAACTAGGATTGGAAAGCTAGCATCTCCACTCCACTTTCTTATGTTTTAATAAATCTTTATTTTTATTTAATTGCTTTTACTTTTTATGGCTTCAATACTTGTTCTTTCCTGTAATGAATTACTTTATGATGTTACTTGTTATTATCATATTTTGTTTGATGAAAAAAACAAGTCTTGTATACATTCAAATTATTAACATGGTATACATGCACTATTATTATTATTGAGTATATCAACTTCATGA
>NW_022699919.1:68023-98085 GCF_011630105.1 Anneissia japonica | reverse complement strand
TATATATATATATATAATATTCATTCAATTTTTTTTATGTACATTACCTACGAACTGTTTACTTTATATTACTACCTTATTAAAAACAACTACTGTATAACATGTTTAATTTAAGGCTAGAATTTGGTTGAGATAGCAATAGGAAAAAGCATGTAATTATTTATAAAGATTTAAAAATTACAATAAAATAGACATATTTATCAGGTTGGCCTACATTGAATCTGATTGGCTTGAGGTTTTTTAAGGAATTTCAATGGAGTTACAGTACTTTCACAAAAACTCTGTCAGTATTTTAGCCATAAAATAATTTTCTAAAAAACATGATGGATTATGATGCACTTTTCATGCCAAAAAATTTGATCAATATGATGAACATAATCCTCATTGGTTAATATGTCTAAAAAGTTGATTCCTTAAATAATCCCAAAGGATAAGAAATGTAACAAAGCCTACTTCCACCAGTTGAAATTAGGTTCCAGATTACTCTCAATATCCAGGTTCTTTGTTCCTGGTTTCTGATTGGCTGACTGACTAAACGACTGACATATTCATAGGTCATGCTCAGTGTTTATAAGCCAAGTCTCCAGCGGCATAGCTGAGTAGCAAGCAGTCAAGATTCCCTTCTGGTCCATTGCAAAGATTGTTCAAAATGAATAGCTTTGTAGGCCAATTTTGTGTTCTAGCTTTATTATGCACTGGTGCTTTTGCCCAATTTGGAACCGGTGGAGGGGGTAAGTTTAAAAAGTTTTCTATTCAAAGCTTTATTCTCTTTTTGCTGTTGTTGAGAACCCAAAATTTTCAAATTCAAACGTAAAATTTTGTTCTGATGAATGGTGTACAATCAAAGGGAGAGCTTGCATCTTGTTCACACATAGTAAAGATTTTCTTCTAAAAATGTTGATAAATTTATAAGTAAATCTCATTATTACTTTAAAAGTGAAACTTACTTTTAACAAATGTATAATTAATTCATTGTATGTATAATTACTTGCTTGATCTAAACTTTGGAATTGTTGTTTGAAAATTGTGACATTTATCTCTAATTTTAGCTTGTTTAATTTCATTAAAAAAATCATTTTAAACAAATTTATTTAATTTTATAATTTCTTCATTCTGGATGTGTACTTGAAAACCTGCAGCGGACAACAAAGGAATATACACTTAAAGGCCGTCTAGGAAAGGGCTTTTGATAGTCTTTAACATCCACGCAGGTTTTATGACTAGGAATAGTTTTACAGTTGAAAAACCTATCTTAAACCTGGAGATTGTAGCATATACACATCCAATGTTGTTTCCATAGTTACTTTTAGAATCACAAAGTAAATTCGAACTACCATAAACTAGAAATAAATTTTAACTAGAACTCGATTCCAAGAGCAACTATGTAAAATGTAAAGGCAGTTTCAGTAGTTGATAATAACTATGGAGTTGTTATCTAAGATAGTTTATTGTATTTAGCTTACTTGGTTGGCTAGCAGTGGATCCTATTTCACTTGCTTAAAGTTTCCTGTTTGACTTGGCTGACTCAACTGTTTATTTACTTTAGGTCAATGAATTCACCTATCCTCCACAGGAAATAAATTAACTTTCACAGTTTTCAATGCTTTATTCATGATGCCATTCACAAGATAGGGTCTGTGACTAGAACTTCAGTTTTTAGATTCATTTATTTTCGTAAGTTTTTAGTCAGCTATTGTTGAAAAGAAAACAAATTGCATTATTGAACCTCTAAATTATTCTTGCCTTTTTTAATTAAGAAAATATTGTCTTCATGTTTTATACAAAATAATTACTATTAAAAAACTACATATATCCACTTGTTTTTAAACTAAAAAATATAATTAAAGTTGTTGATTGAACTTATTTTTTAACATAGTAGCTCCATCATATCCCTTCAGTCAACTGAGTCAAAATTTAAAAGGAAGGCTACACTAATTTATTTAATAAAATTTTTGATTAATCATATTTCCTTAAGGGAGGGCTAATGTTCATGTGCGATAAGAGTTTCGACCCTTGGATCCATAGGAGAGTTAAGTGTTCAGAAATGCAGGTACAAGTCTGCTTCTATCTTATAAATTCATTTCCTCTCGCCCTGCCGACGCTGCTTTTCAGTTTGTGTCTGCTAGAAACTATATTCAATTACTTTTTAACTGTTCATGTCTGTGACAAAACCTGGCATCATGCCTAAAATATTTTTCCCCAGCTATTTTGATTAATGTTTTAAATTAAAATTTAAAATTATTTTAAAACATATTACCATTTCAGATATAATGAACAAACACATGGGTTGAATTTTAAAACACTTTCAGTATTTTCTTGATAAGTAAAATTGGTCCTAATTAATTTTTTGACAGCTTTGGTAGAAGATTGATTAACTGCAGATTATATTCAATCCTGTTGTTTCCTTGTTAAGGTATTTGTTAAACCATTTTAGACTGAAATATATTTGAAGGTATAGACATTTTTTTAATTGAATTGAGTATTCATTAACCTTGCCGGGTTCGACTGCGGTTTTCACACAGAGGGGTAGACTGCTTTGGCAAGAAGCCATAGAGAAAGTTCTCAATGACATCTGTCTTTGAGACACTAAGCAATTTTTAACCTTGTTTACTTAACTGAATGAAATTGAGGCCATATAATATAGCCGGGTGCCCATGGATTTCCTTCTGTGACTTGCAGTGGAGGAGAATTTTTCCTACTGTATATCCAATTTTAGTTCTCAAGACTTCTACCCAGGACATAATTTAAACCTAGTGTTGATTGTGGAGGAAAATTTGAACTTTTAATGGACATCCAAATTCCTGAAATTAAAATTGCATGTTCTCAATTCCACTAATATATTAGTAACCAATTGCTATTTTTTTACATTTCGAAAATAAGCTGATTTCATAGCATATTCAAATTCAAAAGAAAGAGAAGTAAATACCTAATTAAAAATACTGTAGCTGTTACATAGGCTGCCTACAGATGTAGTGGAATTTGCAAATCACCTTAAAAATCTAATTAGAAATAAATTGCTCATTTAAAATTATTAAAAATATTAATATTTTCAAATGGATTTGCTCCAAAAAAAACCACATATATACTATCAAATTTCTAAAATTGAATAAAACCAAACACAATATAGGAAATCTGTTATAACTAAGCCCATGATAAAATTCTGTTTTTATTCTTATTTTCAATTGGGAATTTCGTAAAAATACACACCAAAGTCAAAAAGTAGTACAGTAATTCGAATATTGAATTTTTCAGTTTTTTTTATGTCAACTTTTTATGTGCTCAACATTATCTCATTTTATATCACACATGTTTAATGTTAACCAACAAAGGCTAAACATTCTTAAGAATATCTTTCTGGATTTATATTTTTGCTGTATACCATTTAAAACAAACTTTTCATGTGCAAAATAGACTCCTTAGCATTTACATTAAATATTTAATGAAAAGCCCTTGTGAAGAACAGTATATCAAATGCTTATTATATAACTTTGAATGGCCTTCTTCCCAAAAATTGATTGCAAATAATGATCCACAAATCACCTGCCTTCCCACACAAATTTTGTTTTGAAAAAAAAAACTGAATATTCATGGCTGTGGAATTAATTCACAACTTGATTGAAAATAATATGATTTGTTAATGTATAGTTACTAAGAGAATAAGATATCTTGTTGAATACTACTGTATACATCAAGGACCACACCCATATAGGGGGGCGCTGTTGTAAAAGTGTGCTAAAGAAATTTAAACATTTTCTATAGGTCACAAGTAGTATTTTTAAACATTTTGAAATTAATGTAAAATATTTAGTGCTTATTTAGAAATTCATAATATATCATTTGTTATGAGTATTAATTTCTGGTTTATTACTTTGATTGTGTACTGTAATTAAATTAGACTTAGGCTTGTTGATAGGCCAGACCTCAGTTTGGATTTTACCTTTGTTTGTCTGCTCTGTGTATTATTAGTGGAAAGTTTTAAATGAGGAATCTGATTGGCTAGTATCTACTCACCTCTTCCTGCAAAAGCATTTGATTATTTCCTCTTATTTTTTGTTATTCAAATGTTGTTATTTTTTTTGTTTACTTTTTTTATTTTGGATTGCTAAGCTGGCAATATGTCTGCTTGATTTTGATAGATCAGTGGATAGCTAATTACTGCAATGCAAGTTAACAAGGTATTTGTCAGCTGGGACCCTCTTTTCTCTCCTGGGACTATGGTTAGAGATGACAGATTCAGACTCCTTGTTAATTTTTTCCAGAACCCTGTGAGCTTACAGAAAGTCTCAAAGGATGCAGATGTCTGTTACAGAATAAATTTGATAACCCTAAGAATTATGAAATGATTTTTCATTGGCCAAATATTGTGATTCAGAAATATATAGAAAGGAACAGTATGGATAGGAATTAGTTTCGCTTTTTCTCTTGGTGAACATAGCAAACGCTCCTTTCTTGCTCACTGCAAAGATTTCATAATAATGTATAGCTTTGTGGTGAGGTTGATCCTCCTAGCCTGTCTCGGCCATGTATCGCTCGCTCAGGGTAAGTTGAACTGGCGTGGGGTAAGTTGTACTTGATTAGAATTTCTTAATCATCCTGATGCTGTTGATGAATAGTCTAGTGTTTGGTTGTTAATCAAACATGTCTTGAGAAGGCTTAGCTATTACAGCAGTTAGTTATTTTATCTTAGCATTTATAGGCTAGGCCTACTGTCAGTGGGATAGAATTACTGTGCAAGGCATAGGTCAGTCAAAAAAGCAGCGGGAGAGACAGCTGTTGTTGATGGGAATTAGTTAGGTCATGTTTGCCTCAGTCGAATTGAATCTAATGTATTGATGATTATTCACCCATCTTAGAAACCAGCCCAGGCTGAAATGGAAAAATATAAATAATTCAATGGTAATATTTCTGGGTTTCAAATTTGGTATTGCATTTAAAGGTTTCATTTCGTTTTAAAGTGCATTAATGAATGAATGAATATTTGGTAGTTACATATTTAGTGCATCAATTATTTTAATAATCCATTTACTAATGGAGTGTTGTTGTCTGTACGTGTTTGCTAGTTTACATACATTGTTTAAAAATTTTCATACACACACAAGCAATACATCACTGGCAAAATACTGCCCTCATGATATTGTGTCTACCCAATAATGCATGATACATGTCCAATTGACTGCCTGCTGTAAGAAGTTACAACTGTTGGAAACTATAGAGGGTGCTCTCACCATTTTGTGAGTTTTGATGAACCTTTTGGAGGCCACTCTGCTGCTAACAAAAAGGAAGTGGAAATGGACCTTCCCCTTTTTGACTAGGTGGCAGCAGATCAAGTCTGCACTTTTTAAATAGCCACAATTTTAAAGGAGAATTTTCAGCGCAATCTCAAGATACACTGAAGACTTTGGTTTTTCGAAGTCAACTTGTGCATGAGTCATCATATAAGTACGGAATAACTCCGAACTTACATACAGTACTAAGGAGAATGCATACTACTAAGGACAATGCCTTATGTCTGTCCATGTGTTCACACTCTTGATGGTCTTGATAGGGAGGGGGTTTCTTGTTTGAAAAATTTATGTAAAGTACTGTTTGACCATGGAGGAATAAATCTCCATGGTTTGACTTTATGTGTAAACTGTGCAAGCTCTCTCTGAAAGTGTGCATGATGTTTATGAAATCCTTCATCAGGTGTTTATTTAAAAAGTCCCTTGAAGCAAAATATTTTACTTTTTGATAAATATTATTGCTCTTAGATATTGCATGCTGAGAGATTTATTTTGGTAGACTTTTTACCAATATTTTGTATGATTGTTATTAAACAGCTATGTTAAAATTATTATTCGAAATTGTAAATTTTTCTTAAAGAAATATATTATTTTCATTAGTGCTAAAATAGATACATGTATTGTTCAATATAAAAACTATTTTGGAATCAAAATAGTTTAACATTTGGGAAACTATTATTATTATTACTATTATTGATGTTACCGTCTCTCAACAATGTTTTTGCTTGCTTGCTAACAATATCAGCATATTTTTATGTTTTCATGATGTATAAATTATTATTCATGTGATATATATGTTGTTCATTTTTGCCATTGTATCCCTTGACCGAACTCTGATGATCATCCTTTCTTTTCAAGGCAACGTTTGCCACTGTTTTTATTTCATCATCTCATTTCATATTTTCTTCTTTCATTCAAATATATTTGGAATTATATAAAAGAATCCCTTTTAAATAAGGGGAAAAAAAAGAAAAAAAAATCCCAATTGTGTACTTGTGCATGAATATACTTCAACATTGTCGAATATCATAATTTTAACAAAACATTATATTTTTTCCGATTAATAGAGAATAATAATTATTTTCCTTTACTCTTTTTTTGATTATAAAATTTTGACGGAAATATCATTTCATAAAACAGTTTTAAATAATTGTATGTTGTGTCTTTGTCATAGTTCAAGTGCACCCTTCCTGTGAATTTCAAATCTTGTGATTCGATTAATGTTTGTCAGATGCTATGTGGACAGTTACCTTTAATCATCTCATTTTATGTACTGATGCATCTCAATTTCATTTTTGTCATGTTCCTCTTTTACTTATTTTGCACATTCTTTCATTGTTGTTCATCTCTCTCACCATTCTTACTTGTGCAACCGTTTACATCTGTTCAATGCATGTTGTTGTATGTCTAGATTATAGTATTAAGATTTCATCTGCATATTTCCTCCTCTCTCAAGTCAGGGTGTTTTTTACAAACATTCAAGTCGAGTGTTTGACTGCATAACGCCACCGGTGACAGGTAAAATCCAATCAGTTATTTGCAAAAGTTGTTGACATTTCAATCCAAACAAAAGAAAAAATGCTTTCAGAAATTTCCCAATCTGCTGAAGCTTTGAGTGGTCAGAAAATGTATCTGTTTTGGTCACATGAGAAAAGTGTTGTTGTTGTTTTTTTTTTTTGTTTTTTTTTTTAATCTGTAGACTTCACATACTGTACAAGGCTTTCTGTGTTTTGTAACATTTGCACACAAAAGCCTTAATTTGTAATAAAATATCAGAATTCTGGACTTCACTTGTCTTTGTTCCTGTTGTGTCGATTTTACATTTTGGAGCTCTGAACGCACAATTTCGCACATTTTAAAGCTGGTCGCGATTTCAGAAAGCAAGCCCAATGATTTTAATTTAAACTCCACTCTGCAATTAACAAAAAAGAGTAAATGAAAATAAGTCCTTGAGGGTGGTTAATTGGTGCTAACCATTTTTCTTAGGGGACTAGTTGGTTTGCAAATCTCTCTTCTTTTTGTAAAACAGCAGCCAAGGATAAACTGCCCTGTTTGTATGATGGTAAAATACATTTACATGGTACCCAGTTTGATTTGGATGAATGTACAATATGCTCTTGCGACAACGCCACAACTTTCTGTTCCACAAGAACTTGCCCCATCACTGACTGCCGGGATCCCATCATTGGGCCAGATGCGTGCTGTGGAGCATGCGGTAAGTCAAAATAATTTCTCCCATCCTCTGTTGCTTCAAACAAATTTTTCTCCAAAATATTAAATTTTAAATTGCCCTATACAAAAAAAACTCCAATAATTTAGTAAATATTCAAGAAGATTCTTTAAAATATTAGCAAAATTATTCTTTGTAAAAATACAAAATTAAATTTAAATTAACATAATGTATAGGCTTATGTCTTAAGAACTGCAACAGAGATTTACCAACACAAAATTAAATGATGATCCCATACAAAATTTCCTGTAACTTCCACAGTGGCTACAGTTACAGATATCAAGCTAAGAGCATTGCCAACTACTATCTCGTATGATGCCTTCAACAATCTCCCATTTGATGTAACCATTGATTTTAATATCGATGAAAGCTCGTCTATATCAGGCACCGGACTTTGGCAAGTTAGTATGTGGGGGACCCATTTATCCAATGGTGATGGTAAGCGAGTATCTTACAGAAAACAAGTTCTGAACGAAATTATGCAATCTCAAACACTTACCAAAGGGAGTTCTTTGAGATTTCAAGATGTTTCTTTCGAGTTGGATCTGAGAGGGGGTTCTTGTGATGACGTGCCTTTTGTGTGTGTTGAGTTTGGTACTGGAGAGATGTCAAGTGCAGAATTCAGCTTGCGTGTGAAAGAAGGAAAAGCATTGGTTACATGTGTAGAGATCAGTTACTGTGAAGGTTAGTTGCGACATAAACAATCTTCAGTATTCATATTTATTCATAAAAATCATATTAATATTAAAAGAAACTTACACATGATTTTATTTAGATTTAATTTTAAAGATCAATTAACATTTCCTTATTTCCATCAGAGTGTTATTCAGTGCAAACCCTTTTTTTACAAATGTCACTGTATCCTACCAAAAACCCCTGCTTTTCCATGTTATTCATGCTTGTAATATTTATCTTTAATGTAATTTTGACAGCTTTTTCCCCCACCAATTTTGCACTAAAACATCTGTTTTAATTTCAATTAATAACATTTTTGTTTATAAAGTTAAAAGAGTTTAAACGTTTAAAATTTAATTGATTTTTTTTTATTTAGAAAATAAAGTAATATGTATGATGCACTGCTTTGAGTTGTTGTTTATGTGTTATGTAGCAGGCTTACATTACCCAAACTGAGCTATTTGCGCATTCCTTTTACACACATATTTGCACACTTTAATAGAAATGTAAAAAGTATGGAAAAGGCTGCTTATTATTAATGAGGTTGCTGTGTTTTAATTTAATTGGATTAATTAAACAAATAGTAAAAAAAAAATAATTGGAGGATTATAATTGATTAATAAAGATTTTATAAAATATAATGTGCAAGAGTAAATTAATTATGAAGTAAAGTCTTGATATAAATATATTTACCGGTCAAAAATATTGGGGGCTTTGAACCATACCATATTCCAATTCATGATAAATTTAGTTGTCCTTAAAAATATCTTGGGATTGTTTATTGGTAAAGGAATACATTGAAACATACCATATTCCAACTCTTGATAAGCTAACATGTCCGTAAAAATATCTTGGGCTTGTTTTATCGGTAAAGGAACACATTACCACGGTAAATTTTGTGAATCATCTTTTCGTGCTGAAATTTGAGCATCGGTGAGTTAATCAAAGTTTTAATGCATGATATTTTTTGCACGTTTTCAGTCAAACATCTTTGAAATCAATTTTTCAGTAGTCCTGTTTGAATAATAGAAGTCATTATACAGTATAAGACAACTGTTTCAATAGATGAAGAATCTAATGTTCTGTACACACTACCTTCACAAAATCCATTGAAGATAATAATTATGTAATACACACTAAAAAGTTAGATAAGTTAGATTATATTTATTGTTAGTTTTCTATATAAGATGGTCTTGTTAGATTTTTCAGACCAGTATTAGTACCTTACTTGTGTCAATGTGGTACCAGTTTGTTTTAAAATTTCAAAATTGAATTCCCCCACTACCAACCAAATTATGGTTCATTTCCAAAATCATAAGACTTGTACCATATTGAACAAAAAGGATTTTGCTAGATTGTTTACGTTGTTGATGTTTACTTCTCTACTTTCCCTTGCATGCTTCTATCTAAATCCTCAGAATATGTTTATCTCTAGCCATGCTAGGAAAAATGCATGAGGGGTAAACTAGATGAATTAAAATTTATGATTATAAGCATGGGGTGGATATTTCTTTTGCATGAAGTTAAGCATGACTTTGCATCAGTTCTCATTTGGGTTTCTGCTGGTTTCTCCTCAGTATATTTACATCTTTATGTGGCTTTTCATCTGAAAAAAGCAAGGCAACTATTTCCCCTTGCATGTTGCTGATGGAGAGAGAGCAACATTTTAAAGGTAAATACGTGCTCAAAAAATATTCCTTTCACTTGTTGTAGATATAAGAAATTGCATGAAAATTTCTCATTATCCCTAGCCAAGTTGGTGTAAAGGGAGTTTCTTTTTCTTGCTTGTATTGTCCCTCTTATACCTTTTCAGTTACAGCAAACATCAACAGCAATAAATGATGTTTATTTTGTTTATAAAACTTAGTGGAAAATTAATGCAAGTATAACAAAATAGAAAGTAATTTCATTTTATAGCAGATACTATGGAATTTCTAAACAATATTTGAAAGGTTTGTAAATTGTACACATTAACTTAACTGAAATATTGTTTACTTTCCAACATTTTGTTCCATAAGCTCTGTCCCAGACTATCAAACTTTTTTTGACAAAAACATGTGACATGCCTAAATATGGTCATGATGACATCACATCATGACCATATATAGGCACATCTTGACTATATATTGACAGTTTTTTTTTGTCAAATAGAATTTGATAGTCTGTACAGAGCTTTATAAAGCTGCTATATAATCAGTTGCAGTTGCTTTTTATTTTTTAAAACTTGCATTAATTTACTATTAATGATATACTGTCTCTGTGTCAAATCAATCCATTTGGTGAAAGCCACCTAAAAATCAATCCAACTTTGAATTGCTCATTTAAAACAATCAAATAAGTTGTCAAATTACGATAAGGCACAAATCAAAACCATTTGGAATTGGTTTATATTACAAACTTTACTACAAACATTCTGAAGCGTTGTCCACACTATAAAATTTTATGTAACAAATGAATAAATGTGATATGCCCTTATATTGGTATAATATGACATCACCATATCCATATATGGGCAATTCACATAAAATTTGATAGTGTGGATGGAGCCTTAAATCTATCAAAATTATTATAGTGTGATTTGTCCACACTATCAAATTTTATGTGACAAATGAATAAATGTGATATGCCCATATATGGGCAATACATGTCCATATACAGTATGAGCAATTCACACAAATTTGTCTCATAAAATATGTGCCTGATAGTTGCCGAAGAAAATAGTTTCTAAGCTTAATTTTCAATTGTGAGCTAATAACTTATTTATAAAATGAGTAATTCCAATATTGAATATTAATAATATATTTTATCGGTGTTAAATCGACAGTAACTCATATCTTCCACTTATTTCATGTGATTAAAACATGTTGCTTATAAACTTATTTAAAGATTAATTTTTTATTAATAAGATTAATTTTTTATTAATAAGATTAATTTTTTATTAATAAGATTATTTTTTTTATTAAAAAGATTAATTCTTTATTAATATTACTCAATGAAAGGTTAATCAAGGCACAAAAAAGAAGCAATTAATGCAATCAAAATATTATATTTTCCTATTTAAGTACAGTAATTACATGTGTATTTTCTTGTTATACTGTACCTTCCAAAACATGCAGAGTATTTAATTGTAATTGTTCAATTAAAGTTTAATATGACCGTCCCAGTGCAAAACAATGTAAATCTTGTTTTTTGTTAAGTTGCATTATTTTGCTTTGGAACGGCTGAATTGCTGTTGGAACTGAATTATTAATTGATCAGTGTAACAAATTTATTAAATAATTTTTTGCTTAAATAGAAGTAAAAAAGAATTAAACTTTTATGCCTTGATCACCTAACAAATGATCTGATTGGTCAAGTACAGCAGTGTTTTAAAACTAAGCAATGTTTAAGGGGAACAAAGGTACCATCTGATCACTCAAATGCACTTCTAGCATAACTGTTAGAGAATGAGGAACTGGTAGTATCCCAAGAATGCAAACGATATGACTGCATCTTTAACAAGCGTTTATTATGAAAGTGTGAAGATTTTTATTTTGTGCATCTAATTAGAGGTCATCAATTATTTTCATCATTTCTGCAAGAGTACAAAACATACTTTTTTGTGTCCAGATCTCCATCCCCATCCTCCACTGAAAAGTACACATTAAAATGATGATTTTTGTCATTTGGAGATCATCATTTTATCTTTTCTTTTATAAAAGAGTACATATGCCTACACTGTCGACCCCTTTACTTTGTACAGTGTATGTTTTGTACTATTGTGAAAATGATTAAAATTATAAATAGACACTAAATGTATATTTTCTTGAAGATTTTGTTACACCTGTAGATTTAATTTCTTTCAAATTCAACAGCCCCACATTTAAGAGTAATTCATATTTTACTGAGTAATTAATGCTTTCATTTGTATACTTACAGAATTAATTTTAAAATTGGAATTTATTTTTTAAAACAGAAATATGTTTCTTGAAAATTGCTTGTAGAAATATTTAAATCAAAGTTTTGCAAGCAATCTATAAATATATAGTTAATATGAAATGCATTATATTTCAGTAAAATCCACTTGGAAGAATATTTTTTTTTAAATTAATAAAATGACAGTTGCAGCCTTTAGTGTTGCTCATAAAGAGTCTTCAAGATCATAAGTATTAAATTAATGCAGTACAGTGGTTAAGCATTTTAATCCAATTAAATGCCAAAATTCAAATTTGTGGAAGCAGTATTTGATTCCGAAATTGAAGACTTAATATTTATATTTACTTAAATTTCAATTGTAAGTAAGGATCTCAGATTTAGAAAATACTTACTAAATTAGACTAACACAATATTCATTCAGTTAAGGACTATTATATTACTCTAAATTAGTAAGTGTTTTTTAAAGTACAGTAATGCAATATTCACTAAATTCAGGACTGGATTTCCAAAAACTTTTCCAATTTTTATTAGAATATTTACACAAATATGTAAATTAATTTTTATGAAATATTATTTACCATTTTCAACGAATCCTGTTCTACAGTGTATTTATGAGTGAATATTGTACTGTTGCGTATTAAATTCTGCAGTATTTCTACATTTTAAATTATCAACTTTGAAACAATGTCACTTATTATATTCACTTACAACATTTTATTATTATTCAATAGATGAAACAGCAGTGGGCATTGGCATATCATGGCAACTTGATGAAATTACACTACATTATGGACAAAATGATGAATTAGATTTTAGATTAAGCATTCAATTCCAGCCCATGAATTACACCAATGTATCAGGGAGTAATCTCTGGAAGGCATCCATTTTTGGTAGTACCAATGACCATGGAATTGGTGGGAAATTTCTGCTAAAGGAGCAAATACTTAGCAGTGAGCTTAGTAGCAAGGAACTTGTAGCAAAAGCTACCACGATAGACTTTGGAACAATAAAACTACAGTATGATTATACACAAGTCTCATGCTCAAGTAGCAATTTCTTGTGCGTGGAATTCTTCAGAGGAGATGCACCGGAACCAGATTTTGATTTTGTGATTGATACCGAATCCAGGTCACTGGTAGCCTGCAAGGAGCTCACATGTAAAAATGGTAAGTTTTTTGTCATGTTCAGAAGAATATACAAACATTCATATTTCTTTAAACTACACAGATCTTGATTACTGCAAAGCAAACATTTAAAATATCAAATTGACAAATTTATGAGAATATTTCAATGTATTTATGTCTCACTTATGCCTACTTTTCAATGCTTGTGTCACTTTCTTAAAGTTATTGTATGTACCTACTGTAATTGTACTAAAAAATCAAACAATTCAGTATAAAAAGCTTTGTGGATTTAGATTCAACAGTTTTTTAGTTTTTAATTTTATTGTTTGGTATACATACAGTGTAAGAAAAGTGCAAAAAAGCTATTATATATAAATGATTAATTCTACATGTAAGTAAATAATGTTTATAATAATTACGCTAATAATGAATCAGTTCAGAGGCACAGTAACTCTTGACAAAAAAGTATAATATTTTACTATGTTTTACAAATCCAACTACAGTAAGTCTGTAATACGAATACACTGTTTCTATCCACTGGCATTCTTAATATTACATGTTATATGAATTCCATCTCGAAAGAAATACTTTAGAAAATATTAATGTACTGTAATTTAATGATAAAAGCAAAAAATTTTTTCCACAATTTTTTTCCCATATATTTAATTATATATGTTTTATTTCTTCTAGAAATTGTTCTGTCAAATTTAAGAGCTAGTGAATCTAGTGTTACTGATGTAACTATTGGATCAGTATCTACAATAAACTTCAATAATGTGATTGCAACACACCAAGTGTTGGCACGAGGAGTCTCTGGTACAGATTTGTGGCAGTTGACGATGTGGGGAAGTGCAAATGAGAATGGAGATGGAGAGCGTTTTGGAGTGATAACGCAAATTTTGACTGACAATAAACAAGACATTCCTCTTTTACCAACGGATATTGAACTGAATCTTGGAAACATTCAAGTTGATTTTGATGCAGCAAACATACCTGCTGACGATTTAAAATATTTATGCCTTCAGTTGTCTGCAAATGAAAATGCCATTCCTGAGTTCCAAGTGACTGCTTACCCTAATGCATCCTCACTCATCACATGTTTTCCTGCCTTAACAAGTAAGGTTCATTTTAAGTTCAAGAAAATTATAATTTGTAGCAACATTCAATTTTAAATATTGCATAGATTCTTAAATTTAATTATAAAAATGTGATGAGTCTAATTTTCAATAATTTTCAATATTTTATTTATTTACCTACAGTAATACAGTATATATATGTTTTAAGTGTAGGTAACTTATATCTTTCATTATATTTCTTTTTACTTAGAGCCTTCTGTGACCCTTCTAAAAATTAATTGGGAAGTAAGCACTTTAGCTCTAATGATTGGAGAGGAAGATAACATTAGTGCTACCTATAATGCAGAAATGTCCAGTACTAGCTCAGCAGTTTCTGGTAAACACATGTGGAAAGTTGGTATTTTTGGCGCAACTAATGTAGAAGGATCTGGAGAGCGTTTTAACTATATAGAGCAAATGCTGACAGAAGATGATCGTAGTCAGTCATTAGCTGCTGGAGGAACTCTGCACTTTTTTAGTAAAATTAAATTTGACTTATCTGGTACTGGTTGCAGCAAGTTTACGCATCTTTGTACTGTCATATCCAAAGATGAAAACTCCACTGTTGACTTTGAATTTATTGTTGGATCTCTTGGAGTAAACTGTGAAAAAGCTAGTTGTTACAATGGTACGAGTTTTTATTTTTTATAGATTATTACAAAACAAAAGCTTTTTTATAATTTCATTCAATTATACTCTGTCTGATTTTGAAAATAGATAAGAAATAAAATCTAAAAGAGCACCAATTGTGGCCACTGTAGACAATATAATATAAATACATATCATATATTTCACCAGACTTATTGAATCACTGATGTGTCAAGTGTTATGTATTAAATATCATGTGCTGTAATTGTAATTGCATTAGTTATATATACAGTACCTATGTTTATCATTTATTGGTGAAAAGTAAAGTAAATGTACCAAACATATAATAAAGTTTCTTACATATTGTAAATTAATTTAATACCCATTATTTTTTTAATAGATGTCTCTCTTCAGTTTGTAACTGTACCAACAAGCCAAATGATTGTTAACCCAGGTAGCAGCAAAAATCCTTTGACTTTTGATGCCACTCTCGCATCTCGAGGCCCAATTGGAATTAATGGTACAAACTCTTGGAAGGTGATGGCATTTGGTAGTGAAAGCTCCCTTGCAACTGGTATTCGGTATAATGAACAGCAGGTTATCCAGGCACCACAGACTGATACTGTATTAAATCCATTCTTGCCTACACTAGATCCCATAGCCGATATGGGAAATATCACCTTTAACTTTGACATGAGCAAACTTCCCTGTGGAGTTGTGAAATTTATTTGCCTCCAACTACAGAAAGGAGACAACCCAGAACACATATTCAACATCCTCTACCTAAATGAAAGATTTGAGCTTGATGTTAATCAGGGTGCAACTTGTTACCCTATCTCATGTAGAGGTAAGTGAGCACAGTCTTGCTTTTCATGTTGAATAACAATAATTTTTAAAGTTTGTCATTTATATTGGTTGAGGTTAAAGTGCTGGTTATGTCATACACAAAGTGATCAACTAAAAGGTTAATATCACCCTCTATTTGCAGAAATGATAATGACTAATCTGACTTGGAAATTGGATAAGAGCAACTCTGTTATTGGTCAACTGAGCAAAAACTCTTTAGTTGCTGACATAGCCACTGCCCACGCCAGTAATCCTGTAAGCGGTGATGGTCTCTGGCAAATGGCAATCTTTGGCTCAAAAAATGCTGAAGGAACTGGAGATAGATTCGGAGAAGTATCTCAAATTTTAAACAGTCAGCAATCAAGCAAGTCTTATACGGGTGCTGGTGCAACCATGAACTTTGATAATGTTGTATTCGATTTTGAATCTGGCTCAGTTGGATGCAACTCTTTTGACTACATCTGTGTAGAAGTAAAGAAGGACAGTAACCCTGAACCAGACTATATCTTGACATTTAAAGATGGTGGAGACAGTTTGATATCTTGTCAAAAGTCAAACTGTAACAATGGTAGGTTCACCTAAAACGGAATTCAAATTTCCAATTCATTTACCTCTTCAGATTTCCAAGAATAATAAAAGTGTTTGGTAATAAAAACATTAAAATATATTGATAAATATATTTCCTATTTTATCTAAAAATCATTAAATAAATCTGTTGTTTTTTCTTTCTTTCAGAGGTGGTTGTCAAAGATGTACAAATTAAACTGTTGGGTCAACTTTTAGCCAATAGGCATAACAATAGCATACAGTTGCAATTCCTTGGATTGCCAGCAGAAATGACAGCTGGTTTAAGTGGAATGGGGCTGTGGCAGATATCTATATTTGGGAGTACTGAACCTGATGGCTCTGGCACACAATATGGCACACAACAGAAACTTCTTACTCCAGCTCAGCAAGATGAGGCTCTGATTCCAGGCCAAGTCTTGGACTTCTCAGACATCATTTTTGATTTTGATATGTCTGATCTCTCCTGTGATAAGGTGAAATATATGTGTGCCAGACTGGAGATCGGTCAAAATCCCAGTGTAGATTTCACCCTACGAGGCATAGACAATGCTACAAGTCTTACGCAGTGTGTAGAAATAGAATGCCAAGGTGTGTAGAAACCGAACACAATTGTTCTTTATTTCTACAAGCATTGTAATATGATCAGAATTTTTAAACTGCCAATATATAATGTGTTTGTTACAAACATGTGTGGAGATCAAAGCGCACTGAACATATTTACCATTACATATGGTAAAATGTTCAGGGCTTGATGAAACACTTGATGAGGTCAGAATTTATGAATGCTTTATCCTGTTCTTCAGGTGGATGAAATCACCTCCACCCCCTCCTTCCCCTAATTCCGGTCTTGCCGTATTACTCTGCCTAGTGCATGCTATTGTCATTCTAATTTGTACACTTACAACCTAATATAATGTAAAGTGTATGCTACCTTTTATCTTCATTATATTGCACTATTTCTTACAAAAAGCACAATTTTTATTGTCTTACCTTCAGGCCCTTATCCCTTTATTCATTTTCTGAAAAAAGTCCTCCATTTGGAAAAAAAATTAATTTGGACACCCAACAAATTTCTTTCAATTCAATTTGCAAGTTTTATTTCCTAAAACTACTGGATTATGAACTTCTCCTTGTCTTGGATATATTGTTAAAAAAGACAATTTTTCTGGTGCTTTCTCTAATTGTGCATTTTTTTATTTACTTTTTTTGCTGTGACTGTTCTTACACAGGAGATCAAAAAACTGGTGTTCAGGTTACTAGCATAGATTGGTCTATTGGCACTGGCGCATTGATTATTGGTGAAGATGATAACACAACACTAAATTATAAAGCAGTTATGTCAGACAGTTCAAGAGATGTGGAAGGCACATCATTGTGGACACTCAGTGTATTTGGAGCCAAAAATATGCAAGGAACTGGTACTAAATTTAGCTACAAGCCCCAGGCTTTAAATGCTGTACAGCAGGCTAAGCCATTAAAATCTGTAAATGGCAAATCTGAACTTGTATTCACTATACCAGATTTTCGCTTTGATCTCTCTGGTGTGGGTTGCGGAGACTACAAATATTTGTGTGCCAAATTAGACAAGAATGAAGACGCGGACCCTGATTACGAGTTTGAAGATTCGGCTTTGAAACTTAACTGCAAGAAGAGTGATTGCTATAATGGTGAGTACTGCCTATAAAATCTGACGCATTATATTTTAATAATGAAGTAATTACTGAATTAGTCAGTGTAATTGAGTAATAAAGTAATTACAGTATTCAATTACACTTGCTAATTTAATACATTTGCTAATATTTTATTAAAAATGAATCACACTCCTATTTTCATTTTAAATATAAAATTAAAATGAAGTTAAATAAGCATTGACATTTATTCAGGAGGAGCTAACATAATATTTACTCATTTTACTACAGTATACAGTATTTTAAACAAACTTTATTGTAATTTTTTGCAGAGGTTACTCTTGGTTTTGAGGCTCAGAGTACTGGTTCATTGAAAGCTGCACCAAGGCTACCCAAAAACGAAATGACTTTTGAGGCTGATATAGTTTCACGCGGCCCAATAGGTGTCAATGGTGTTAATTCATGGAATGTAGCCATCTATGCTACTGATACTGCTGATGGTAAAGGTACCCGCTACAGCGAAACACAACAGTCATTAAGTCCTCCGCAAAGTGCTACCAGACTTGCCCCCTTCTCTACATCAAGGATTGGTATTGTACCATACAACCTCGATATGACTGAATTAAATTGTGAACAAGCGCAGTATGTCTGCTTACATCTCACCAAAGGTAGAAAATCGGAACATGAATTTACAATCCACCCAATAAACGGAGAGTATAATCCAGACGAGAATGAACTCTACAAATGTTTTCCAGTAGAGTGTGAAGGTAAGTTGTTTTGAGTTTACACTTTTTAATATGGTAAAGAAACAGAAAGGAGAAAGCATGGCATGATATGATATGGTAAGGTAATGTTTACCATATTATACTTAATTTTTAAGATAGAAAGTAAGAATTTGAAATCACTCAACTGTCATTAGATAGACAGAAATTACAATTCATATATTATTTATTTGTAACAAATAAATAAGTGTATAATTTTCATTTATTTTTCTTGTGCAAATACAATGAAAAACATGTCTATAAAATATTCCATTACGATTGCATTCACAAAAAGTGAACCTAAACACGCATTTAAATGGGATGTGCAAATTAAAATAAGATCATTGACAAATATTGTGGATAACTGCAGAAATAATGAACTCTACATTCAGTTCAAGTAAAATTCTTTTTTTTTTAATGGCTTAGTAGTCTAATTATGAATTTAATTCTGTTCTAGGCATGGTGTTTCTGAACAGACATGTAGAGATAATAAATATCTACCTAGATACTGTGAAAATACTAAAATCTTAAGTGGGTCTCAAATAATTAACAAATAAAAAGATTTGTTGAAATTTTTATTATATTTTCTATTACATTTGTAAGACTACTGAAGACAGTCAAATTCAGTGATTTTTCTATGACTTGTGTTGCTCAGAGGTCCCAAGTTGGAAGAAATTCCGTCCGGGAGATTGGTTAAATTAACTTCTTTAAATATTTAATTTTTTTTTTTTTTTTGTGCATATTGATACCAATCGGCACTGACTTCTGCGAGACAATTGATAATAAAGTACTAAAAACATGCCAAATAATTATAAATTTACGGGAGATGGGTTGTTTTCTGGGAGATTCTTGCTTGCTTGCAGGTGTGCCATGCTAATTTCCGGGAGACTACCGCGAATTCCAGGAGACTTAATAGCGCCACTTGTGATAGTGAACTCACAATGTTCATTCTTAATTACTAAGCTCGGAAGTTGTTGCGAAAATCTGTTGTAATTAATTGTACTACATATGACTGTACTGAAATTCCCTTCTTTTTGGTTTTTCTCTAAAGAATTCTGTTGCCTTCATATGTGCCGTATCAGCTTCTTGTCAGTAGTATATTGTCTCAAACTTCCACATTTTAAGAATTCAGAAAAGGTCCTTTTTATTTCTCAGGTTTCTCACTACAGTATGTTTCCTCCCTGCTAATATCATTGCTTGTTGTCATTCTGAATAATGACTTGTGCCAAAAATACCTTTTTATTTTCTGCCTCCTGTTTGTGGATTTTGATTTCATTCAACTTATTTAAATAATTTTTAAAAAATTTTTGCATTATTGTCATTCAAATGTGAAAATGAAAATATTATATCGATGCATTTATCATTTTTTACAGGTGTTATTGTAGATGACTTAGACTTTTCATTAGAAAGTGTTGATACTATGGTCTTGGGACGTGCTACAGGTGTCAGCCTTGATTTAACAGCAGGCACAACTATTGACAGTACTGCTACGCAAGGCGAAGGATTGTGGAAAGTTACTGTTTTTGGTAGCAAGAATAAGCAAGGCACCGGCCTTCGATTTGGCCAAGTTGATCAAGTTCTCTCCAAGAATCAGGCAAAAACATCTTATGCTGGTTCTGGGGCAGATCTTTCATTCACTGGAGCTAAATTTGATTTTAAAATTGCTGAGGTTGGATGTGAGAAATTTCCATTTGCGTGTGCTCAGATTCAACGTGGTGATAACCCAGTACCTGAATATTCATTCCAGTCTTTACAAAAAGGCAACCCTGACCTCTACAGATCTTGCAAAAAAATGAAGTGCAATTCAGGTGAGAGGTTAACATTATATAATAATAATAATAATAATAATAATAATAATAATAATAATAATAATATTAATAATAATTTTTATATACATATAATGTAAAATAATATTAATATAAACAATAATATCATCATTATTACTATTTAATAATTCAGTTATCAATGAGTAATATAATGTTTAAAAATAATAATAATAATTATTATTGTTTTTCCTGCAATAATTATATAAGTATATATCATAATTATTGTAACAATATAATTAGTAATTAAATTTGATTAAAATTATATAATGACAATATTAATAAATGGCAATATAATATTTATTAAAAACTATCACTAAGTCATAATATGATTAAGCAAAGCAACTTTGCATAAAGTTCTTTAAGTGTATCAGTATTATAAAGCTCTAACCAAGTATTAAATTTCATGGGACAATTGCCCAATATGTGTGTAATATTTAGGCACATGTAAAGGAAATGTAAATTAGAATAACCCACTTAATAGTGTCATTGTGCAGAATCACATATGGAAATGGTCTGTGACTACATAGTAGCCATAGAGAGGCACCTATATGACATTATCATTGCCATATATGGGCAGGTCACATATATTTGTTGCATAAAACATAATAGTATGAACACATATGGGCAGATCACAGGCATTTTTTAGGCATAAATGTTTAAAACCTGAAACAGTAGTGTGGACTGACATTAAAGATCATACAGTACATGCATTACCATATTCCAATTGAAAGTAAAATAATTTAATGATTTAAAAAATTAAAGCATTAAAGAAACTAATTCTATATTTCAAGTTCATTTATGATGATTTGAGCATTTTATACAATCCAGATCAAGAGAATATTCTTATTCTTTGTACTTTTTTTCCACTTCAACATGGATAAGATGATAAAAAGTAATAAGTTTATGTTGTTTTTATTTTAAAAGTATTTTGCCGTTTTTATTTCCAGAAATAAAGATTGAGCGTTTAAATATGACGGTAACTGGCGGTAGTGTTGAAGACTATTTACCCAGCAATGAGGTGGACATGTCTGTGTATGCTGTACCAGACAGCGAAATTGGCGTTGAGGGTGAAAATCTATGGCGGATGTCACGGTTCCTGAGCCCTACCCAATTTCCAACACCTGACACTCCACGATATGTACTCGAAACAGATGAACTTTCCAAAGAACAAGCCGACATACCACTTGTACCGGGAGACAACATTCAGTATGGTGCAGTAAATGCGGACGTTGATATGACCATGCTTACATGCAAACAAACTGGGTATATCTGTGTAGAGCTATATAAAAACGAAAAAGCCAGCGTTGATTTCACCTTCACTGCTGATTCTCAGTTAATAGATTGTGAAGAGATGCCCTGCAAAGGTTTGTAATGAATTAATGTCTGTTGTCAATGAGAGATTCAAGTCTACATTGAATACATCTTGGGTAGACACAAAACACAAAATAAACACACCACCATACATTACATATTAAGTGCATAGTTATAGCAGTAGGTAATTTTAGCTGTAGTTAGTAGAGTAGAGAAAGATTCAGATTCAGTTCTTTGTCTTGTTTAAATCCACAAAATTTATTTTCATTGGTGTAGACTTGTACTTACAGTGTATTTGGATTCAATTTTTGTAGAGGTGTACCTGATGGGATTTGACTGGGACTATGATCCAGAGAGTTATGTTTTTGGACAGAAAACTCCTGGTGTATTCCGTAGCAATGTTACATTTAGCCGTGAGAGCCAAGTTTTGGGTGCTGGGTCAGGCCTCTATCGAATTGGAATGTACAGTAGTCGCAATGCAGATGGTTCTGGTAAGAAGGAACGGTATAACTACCAGGTTCTCGACACCACCCAACAGGGACAAGCAATGACAACAAATGCAAGACGCGAACCAGACTTAAAGTACCCAAATGTGCCAACAAGTTTTGAGATTGGGTCTGTTGGTTGTGATGGTACAGAGTACATATGTGCTGAGTTTACCAAGGGAGACAGTTCCAAACCTGATTACACCTTGGTGGTACTAGGAGCAGAAGAACCGATTATGAGATCCTGCAAAGATGTACCATGCAATGCAGGTATGTTATCACAAACAAAACATGTGACATGCCTATGGTCATGATGACATCACATACCCCCCCCCCCCACACACATCCACACCCACGCATATGAGGCATGTTGTAGCAAAATGGCTAAGTTGTTGCAATAATTAAAATTCAAGTTACTGGTATTTTTAGATACCTGAGTATGTAATCTTTAAAACAAGGTGGCATTCATTGAAATTGGACATTTCAAGCATACATATATATATATATATATGTATATATTAAGGGAAACCTTAACAATGGACAGGGTTAAAAACAGTACCAAAGAAATATGGCTGTCTCTTATACACATCTAGATGTGTATAAGAGACAGTATATATACAGTATATATAAAGGCTTTCAGATGGAGTCTTGTTTAGTTTTTAAATTTTAACAAACTTTGTAAAATAAATGTTTTACTAGATTCTCTAATTAAAAATGTGTGATTGTATTATGACAGCTGTAAGAATCAGAGATGTTGACCTGTCTGCCACTGGAAAGGTGAAGTCAGACAAGAAGAATCAAATGGTTACACTTGATGTTACTGGATTGACTGATTCTACTAGTGCTGGTGTGGTTGGCTCAGGCCTCTGGAACCTCAAGGCATATTTGTCCCCTGATCAAAATGGCTCTGTGCAGTCATCAGTAATTGCCAACACATTAAACTCCGGCCAGAAAGATCAGGATTTGTTGATGCCAGCTGATCTTCCATACGGAAAGATTCCAGTATCATTTGACACAACTGGCAAGAAGTGTTCTGACCTGCAGTATGTTTGTGTAGAGATTTCAAGAGATCAGAATTCCGATCCAGTGTATGTTCTTGAAGGTGTTCCAGATGAGGAGAGCTTAAAGAAATGTACTAAGCTGCAATGTGAAGGTAATTGTGAAGGAATGCATTTATTCAGAAAATCTCAAATCACATAAAAAACAATAACAAGATAATTCAAAAATATAGACAATGATAGTGATATTCCAAGGAAGCTAAGACTTATTCTCTTGAGATCCCTACGTAGAAAAAAATTTACAACAGATACATAAAAATCGATTTTATTATGAAATTAATTGAATAAAAGTTTGGATTAAGAAAATATAAAGATTTGAATCTTAAAAGGGTTTTTAACTAACTAGTATCCCTATTAAATAGAAAAAAACTTAACTTCCTTCTTAAAACTGTAATTCAATTTTATTTATAATATGAAGTGGCAGACTATTCCATATGCATATTCCAGTATATATAAATGAACTCTATCCAGAACCATTAAAATTTTTAAAATTTCTTTAGAGACTGACAAATCAGATGAGTGTGGGTGTTTCTTTAAAACAAATTGTTAATTATAAATTATATCTCGTATAATAACAAAAGTTTGAATTTGTACCCTTAACAACTGTAATATTTAATCTATTTCTACAATGACAACATTAAAGATGTGTACAAATTTTATGGATCCATATGATACTGCTGTACATGCAGTTTTATAATTTTGGTGCCTAATGCCAGTTTGTGAACAAGTAGACACTGCGAATGAGTAAAACTGGTAAAAGGAATGATGAGATATTCGTCATTGCACCATAAGCCAAACAAAGAAATGAATGGTCTTGCCTTTTCATGAGGTTGAAGAGTTGTGAAGCTAGATCTATTTAGTAAGCCTACTAAATATGATGCCATGCCTAGGCCTGTGTTAGAAAGAACCAAATTAATGTGTAATTGGGCCTATCACTACCAGCTGGTGAGTTAAAAGTAGCAAAAAAAAATAAAAAGAAGCTGTATCAAGAAGTAAACACACATTCCCGCTTTTTTTTTTTAATTCCGTCCATTAAAAATATGAGCAAGAACCAACAATTTCTGTTATTTCATAGGGGTCATTGCAAAAGACTTGATCTACCCACGTGTTGAAGGTGAAAACTACATCATTGGACGCGAGACACCAGTCAGGACCTCAAACTTTAGAGTTGAATCAGACTATGAGAGTGCTGGTGCATCTGGTACTGAATTGTGGAGAGTTGGCATCTTTGGTAGTGACAATGCAGATGGAACTGGTGATCGCTCAGGTTACAAGGAGCAGATTCTAACCCCAGAACAAAAAGGCATAACAATGACAGGCAGAGGCCAATTTCTTCCTCTGGGCGTTGTTGGTGGAGATTTTGACATGGGATCTGTTTGTTCAAATGGGCAATATGTGTGCATGGAATACGCTAAGGCCGACAACCCATCACCAGACTTTGCATTCTCTGCAATTGGTGATAAAGCCACACCAGAGAATACGCTTGTAAAGTGTGAAAGACCAGCGTGCTCAGATAGTAAGTTATTCTTTCTTCCATTATACTCATAAAACATGTTTTTGTTTGTTTCTTAAAACAAAAAGAAAAAAATTCTCTTAAATTTTAATGATATACTGTTCAACAATATATTGGAATACTCATTTGAAAGGATCAAATAATTTATTTACTTCCAACCAAAAACAGATAAAACAAAATTTAATTGATAAACAAATGTATTATTTTAATGTCTGTTAATTAATGGACAAAAATTCCTTATTAAAATTGTTAATAATTTACTTAAAATATTATACAAATTAGGAATATCAAATATAGATTTGAATGTTTTCAATTCAATTCAATAATAAGTTTATTCAACAATGACATGGAAACAGTTGTATCATAAGGAAAGGGAAAAAAAAGGCCTTGTCTCATAGTGACCCTTGATAAAAATAAAAATAGTAACAATTCTAATAATAATGATGATGATGATGATGATGATGATTATGATGATTTGACTACAGTTAAGTCGACAATAAGGGATATATAGGCGTACTGTATATATATGTTGTTTAGCTCATGACAGACTATGCATATTATCTTTTAGATATCACAGGATTTGTAAGACTAGTGAAAACAAGAGTAATGGCTTAAATGTTGACTGATGCATATCTTGAAAAAATTGTTGTCATAAAATTACTGAATTTATTGTCTTCTAGCTGTGGCTTTGCGTCGACTTGATGCTGAAATTGCACCAGGACAGGATGATGTTTATGTAACAGAAGGCACTAAGAACAACCCACTGAAAGTAAATCTTGAAGCTACACCTGCTTACGACAGTCTTGGAGTTGAAGGAAAGAATTTGTGGAAGATGTCCCAGTGGGTGTCACCAAACAGTGATGGCTCTGGAAAGAAATATGGTTTGAAAGATCAAGTTCTGACCCCACCAAAGGCTGGAACTACACTTGATCCAGCTGATTCCAGAATGGGATTTGGAGAAGTTGAAGTCAGTCCAAACTTACTGAAAACCGATTGCAACAAAGCTAAATACTTGTGTTTCAAGTTGGAAAAAGGTACCAAGCCAAAACCAGACTTCAATTTCAGAGGTGATGAAGATGAACTTACAGACTGTGTCAACATTGAAGAGCGTTGTCGTGGTGTTGTTGTAGATGACATGGACTGGGAAGTAGATTATAAACCAGGATCAGTGATTCCAGGTCAGCCAACCCCTATCACATTGGATACAAATATCAGTACTGTACCAAACACGCGCAGTATTTCTGGAAATGGAATGTGGAACCTTGCAGTTTTTGGAAGCCGCAATTCTCAAGGAACAGGAGATCGATATGGAGAGGTACAACAGGCGTTGAGTGAAGATGAACAAGCCTTCCCACTTACTGCTGGTGATCCATTAAAATTCCCCAAAACTAACACAGATTTTGATGTTGGCAGTCTTGGTTGCAGCAACTCTCCTTATCAGTTTATGTGTTTAGAATTTTCAAAAGGAGAATCCCCACGACCAAAAGACTTCTCATTCACTGCTCTTCCAGATAAAGAAAGCCTCATCTCATGCAAGGAGGCAGATTGTAATGGTAAGTCTATATTTCAAGAAATGATACATTAGATGTTTTACAATACCAACCTTATCAAATTGCAGCATCTCATTTCTAATTTCAAATTTTCATTGCAGTTATTAATTTTCATTGTGTTATAATCAATGATTTTGTAAGCTTGATGAGTATCAGTATACAATCATTTCAATTGTATTTTACAGAGGTCATCCTTACTGGAACAGCTACAGAGAGAAATAGTGGAAGCGTTGTTGAAGGGAGACAAAACAATCCTCTCAGAATCACAACAACAGTAGAATCTAGTCCAGAGGGTGCTAGTGCAAACAGCCGAAGATCATGGACAATGACTACATTTGGTAGTCAGAGCCCCACAGGCCAAGGACCAATGATTAGTCCAGAATCTGTGTACATGCCGCCACAATCTGCTGATAGACCACTGACTGCTGGACAACCTATGACATTGGGACCAGTGGACACCAACTTAGATATGCGTGGGAAAACCTGCACTGATGTTCCATACATCTGTTCAAGAGTTGACCAAGGATCACGACCACAGCCAGACTTTGCTATGACAACTATGCCAGATGACAGAGTTTTAACCAGCTGTTTCCCTAATAAGGCCTGTGAAGGTAATTTCATAATCTATTAACAAACATTTTTTTTTGGAACACAACCCCTCTTCAATATGCAAAGCTTGCCTCCCCAGTCGTCCCGTCACTATAAATTTTCTAAGCAAAACAATTATGTTCAAGTGGTTCACCTCATTCCACCTTGTTTGGCCTGCTAGCTGCCCCTCACTTTATTATCAAGCCCTTCTACTTAACCTCATATCCCCATCAGCTCAACCCCCCCTCCCATTTTTTATAGATATGCCTAGATATGACACTGAATATGTCCCAGGTTTGAATCCCTGTTGGGGCACCTACTTTTTTTCACACTTGTAGATTCCTCTTCTTTAACGTTTACACTACTTGTATCATCAAAAGGTTTCCGAATTAAAAAAAATATATACTTTATACAAATCACTGGATTTAGAAAATACATTTACATAGTATGATATTATGGTCAACAGGTGTTGTTGTCGAGGACTTTGATTGGACAGTGGAAGGTGAAATCAACAAAAACAGACCATCAGAAGTCACAATTAATGCTAATGCAGTGGCACCAGTCACCTCAGCTGCAGTATCCGGAAATGATCTTTGGCAAGTCAAACTTTTTGGAAGCAAAAATGAGGATGGGACTGGTAATGAATTAAACCCAGTTTCTCAGATCTTGGGTCCCTATAATTCAGGTCAACCTCTTAGTCCAGGACGTGGAGTTGATTTTGAGAATATTCCGGTTGAGTACAACTTTGGTGAATTGGGATGTGGTGAATACAAGTATGCTTGCTTAGAGTTGTCCAAAGCACCGAACCCAAGCACAGATTTTAGTTTCAAGGTGAAACAACCAGGAAAGCCTGATGCCAAGACGATTAAAAAGTGCAAGAAACAAGAGTGTCCAGAAGGTTAGAATAGAATAATCGTTGTCTATTGAAATATATTAGTCTGACACTAATTAAATTGACTCGACAATAATGCTTTAAATGGTCTGAATTCTAAATGTTATTCTTATGATTAATGGTTATGGATAATTAACACTTTTATTTTGTTCGTCTTTTCTCAATCAGGTGTTGTAATGGAAGAATTGCAGACGAGACCTGTCTTCCCATCAGGCTTAAATGTTGTTGAGAATAAACCAAGAAATAGTTTATATTTAAATGTGGCAGCTTTGCCAGCAAGCGAATCCAATGGCATTGAAGGAGATGATCTCTGGCAGTTAGATGTCTTTGGTAGTGAAACCAAAGATTGTGCAGAGCCCAAACTCAACCCCAAAACAAATGTCTTTACCTCATATGAATCACGCAAAGAAATAGCTCCTAAAGGCACCAGTAATAATCGCAAAATTGAATATGGAGATATATTTGTCGATTATAGTATGGAAGGCATAAGCTGCAAGAAAATGAAATACATTTGCACAGAGTTGAAAAAAGGACCAAATGCTGACCCTGATTTTGCCTTGACTGCAAAGAACCGATTAGTTGCTGCAAACCAAGTCAAGTGTTCAGGTAAGAAAAACCTTGTGGTTACATATTATTGCTTAATAGATCCACTGAACAGTCGAGATACATGTTTTAGAAAAGAATTTTATGCAAAGGCTCTAATTCTAATGTTGATGTCAAATATTACACCAAAAGATATATGTGAAAAAAAAATTGAAATGCAAGCCCTAGGCAGGATTTTTAAAAGGGGTGGGGGGGGGGGGGTTATAATTTTTCCTAAAAGGGCACTTTAAATCCTTACCCACCTCAGGGGTGGGGTAAATTTTATAGATATAACACCTCAGATGTCCGGAAATGACAATAAAAATGTCAAATTTCAAATAATTAGAGTTCATTTCAACAACTACCATGCAGATGAAACAGTCATAACTCCTTAACGAAGGGTTGTATCGACATATTTTTTTGTTTAAAATGTTCGCAAAAGATGTATCTAATTACAGTACTGTATTAATAAGAAAAATATTAAAATTTGTTTAGTCTGTCAAAACTTATTTGAAATTCAAACTTATTTGAAATTCACATAGCAACACACACTATATACAAAATCGGTCCTCAATTTCCTAGTTAAGTTTTGACAGACTAAACAAATTTTCAATTTTTTTTAAATTCATATAGGACGTAGATATATCATTTGCGAACATTAAAAAAAAAAAAATGATGTTGATACGGCCCTTCGCTTAAGAAGGTATGATTTTTTTAACTAACTTTGACCTCCGAACATGCCAGTTCAATGCTCAGTTTCCACCACTGGCTCGACCATAACCACAATAGCTTTAGCTCTTTAGCATCCTTTGCAAGTAATAGACCTTTCCGGAGTGTCAATCAAACTTAACAACTGACCAATCAGAACAGCGCTAGGAATACGCTCGCGTCTCACAAACACACATGTTGTCCCACAAACACACGTGTTCGCGTATGTTTTAACACTGTCGCCTTGAGCAACAATATCCAAGGGGCGGGGCTTAGCGGAAAGGTCCATTACTCACAGTTGCACACCAAGTACTTCTAAACATTAGTTTAGTGCAACAGTAGCCTCTTCAAGCACATAGTATACGAAGTTGCCCTATGCACTTCACATAAACAAAAAGGAAAAAACTACTAAGAAAACAGCATGCTCTACTTATTTTTTAATAATGGTTATGTTTCCATTATAAAAACATGTGCATTTGTTTCATTTTGTATCTTGTTCATATTCAGGCCAAGTACAAAAAATTACTGGTTTTCGCATTCAGGCCAATATTACAGTATGAAATATATAGCCTACATATAATATATTAGCAAATACATCATTATTATTAATAACTGATGAGGATGATTTTGATGTTAATGGTGATGATGATATTAATGATAATGACATGTTGATGTTGAGGATAATAATGACAATGATGCTGATAAACATAATAATAATAATGAAATTAATATTAGTAACTGTTCTCAATTACTTCATGCCAAAATCATATTCATATGTACATATATCATGTACTGGTATATATAAATATTAGCCTATA